>NW_026290764.1:0-155000 GCF_023373465.1 Oncorhynchus keta | reverse complement strand
AATGACAGACTGTGAGGACAGAAATACAGATGTAAGAATAGGACATGTCATGACACAAAGGTGCACACACAGTACACACACACAGTACACACACACAGTACACACACACAGTACACACACTACACACAGTACACACAGTACACACACACACACACACACACACACACACACACACACACACACACACACACACACACACACACACACACACAGTACACACACCAAGGTTATCATAGTTTAGTTGTTTTATATTCCTGTGTATTTCTAGAATGTAGCTTTTTATTTTAAATTCAGTTTAGTTTCAGTTCATTTTCAGACCTGCTAGTTTTGATTTACTTTTAGTTGTATCGACATATTTCTATGCGTTGTTATATTATTCCGTTTCAGTTTCAGTGTTATTAAGGACAGAAAGCATGCGTTGGAGCAGCAGCAATACATAAGGTCATGGGTCGGGTCATAAATTAGGTTCGGTTTCTAAAATAAAGTCAATCTCAATGTGACTTGGATTGAAAAAGAAAGAGCGCTGAGACTGGTGCAAAACGTATGTTGTAAACACTCTAAACCATGTTTACACCAATCCAATGCTTTTTAACTTTAGTAGCACATGTAAGAAGAATGCTATGTTTCCCTGTCAGCTAGCTATGTTTCCCTGTTAGCTAGCTATGTTTCCCTGTTAGCTAGCTATGTTTCCCTGTCAGCTAGCTATGTTTCCCTGTTAGCTAGCTATGTTTCCCTGTCAGCTAGCTATGTTTCCCTGTTAGCGAGCTATGTTTCCCTGTCACCTAGCTATGTTTCCCTGTTAGCTAGCTATGTTTCCCTGTTAGCGAGCTATGTTTCCCTGTTAGCGAGCTATGTTTCCCTGTCACCTAGCTATGTTTCCCTGTCACCTAGCTATGTTTCCCTGTTAGCTAGCTATGTTTCCCTGTCAGCTAGCTATGTTTCCCTGTTAGCTAGCTATGTTTCCCTGTTAGTGAGCTATGTTTCCCTGTTAGCTAGCTATGTTTCGTAATAATTGTAATTGTGAAAGATGCATTCACAAGACGAAAGTGGTCCCCGAATATTGCGTACTACCTCACATACAGTATGGGCAGATATGTGCACCACGTCATTGCTCTCTCTCTCTCCCTCTCGCTGTGCAGTGTGTGTGCGCATCTTGCTAGCTGTCACTCAAATGGCAAAGGGCTGAAGCTCATTGGCTAGGACCAGTGCTTGACATGGGCAGGAGTACCGGCATCTCAAATGTTCTACTTCTTGAATTCCTACACCTCTTATTAGCTTAACAGTATTGTGGAGCTCCTGCACCTCTTATTAGCTCAACAGTATTGTGGAGGTCCTGCACCTCTTATTAACTCAACAGTATTGTGGAGCTCCTGCACCTCTTATTAGCTCAACAGTATTGTGGAGGTCCTGCACCTCTTATTAACTCAACAGTATTGTGGAGCTCCTGCACCTCTTATTAGCTCAACAGTATTGTGGAGCTATTAGCTCAACAGTATTGTGAAGCTCCTGCACCTCTTATTAGCTCAACAGTATTGTGAAGCTCCTGCACCTCTTATTAGCTCAACAGTATTGTGGAGCTCCTGCACCTCTTATTAGCTCAACAGTATTGTGGAGCTCCTGCACCTCTTATTAGCTGGTATTGTGGAGCTCCTGCACCTCTTATTAGCTCAACAGTATTGTGGAGCTCCTGCACCTCTTATTAGCTCAACAGTATTGTGGAGCTCCTGCACCTCTTATTAGCTCAACAGTATTGTGTATTGAGCTCCTGCACCTCTTATTAGCTCAACAGTATTGTGGAGCTCCTGCACCTCTTATTAGCTCAACAGTATTGTGGAGCTCCTGCACCTCTTATTAGCTCAACAGTATTGTGGAGCTCCTGCACCTCCTTCTTATTAGCTCAACAGTATTGTGGAGTTCCTGCACCTCTTATTAGCTCAACAGTATTGTGGAGCTCCTGCACCTCTTATTAGCTCAACAGTATTGTGGAGCTCCTGCACCTCTTATTAGCTCAACAGTATTGTGGAGGTCCTGCACCTCTTATTAGCTCAACAGTATTGTGGAGCTCCTGCACCTCTTATTAGCTCAACAGTATTGTGGAGGTCCTGCACCTCTTATTAACTCAACAGTATTGTGGAGCTCCTGCACCTCTTATTAGCTCAACAGTATTGTGGAGTTCCTGCACCTCTTATTAACTCAACAGTATTGTGGAGCTCCTGCACCTCTTATTAGCTCAACAGTATTGTGGAGCTCCTGCACCTTATTAGCTTATTAGCTCAACAGTATTGTGGAGCTCCTGCACCTCTTATTAGCTCAACAGTATTGTGGAGCTCCTGCACCTCTTATTAGCTCAACAGTATTGTGGAGCTCCTGCACCTCTTATTAGCTCAACAGTATTGTGGAGCTCCTCTTATTAGCTCAACAGTATTGTGGAGTTCCTGCACCTCTTATTAACTCAACAGTATTGTGGAGCTCCTGCACCTCTTATTAACTCAACAGTATTGTGGAGTTCCTGCACCTCTTATTAGCTCACAGTATTGTGGAGTTCCTCTTATTAGCTCAACAGTATTGTGGAGCTCCTGCACCTCTTATTAGCTCAACAGTATTGTGGAGCTCCTGCACCTCTTATTAGCTCAACAGTATTGTGGAGCTCCTGCACATCTTATTAGCTCAACAGTATTGTGGAGCTCCTGCACCTCTTATTAGCTCAACAGTATTGTGGAGTTCCTGCACATCTTATTAGCTCAACAGTATTGTGGAGCTCAACAGTATTGTGGAGCTCCTGCACCTCTTATTAGCTTAACAGTATTGTGGAGCTCCTGCACCTCTTATTAGCTCAACAGTATTGTGGAGCTCCTGCACCTCTTATTAGCTCAAGAGTATTGTGGAGTTCCTACACCTCTTATTAACTCAACAGTATTGTGGAGCTCCTGCACCTCTTATTAGCTCAACAGTATTGTGGAGGTCCTGCACCTCTTATTAGCTCAACAGTATTGTGGAGTTCCTACACCTCTTATTAACTCAACAGTATTGTGGAGCTCCTGCACCTCTTATTAGCTCAACAGTATTGTGGAGTTCCTGAACCTCTTATTAACTCAACAGTATTGTGGAGCTCCTGCACATCTTATTAGCTCAACAGTATTATGGAGCTCCTGCACCTTTTATTAGCTCAACAGTATTGTGGAGTTCCTGCACATCTTATTAGCTCAACAGTATTGTGGAGCTCCTGCACATCTTATTAGCTCAACAGTATTGTGGAGCTCCTGCACCTCTTATTAGCTCAACAGTATTGTGGAGATCTTGCACCTCTTATTAGCTCAACAGTATTGTGGAGTTCCTGCACATCTTATTAGCTCAACAGTATTGTGGAGTTCCTGCACCTCTTATTAGCTCAACAGTATTGTGGAGTTCCTGCACCTCTTATTAGCTCAACAGTATTGTGGAGTTCCTGCACCTCTTATTAGCTCAACAGTATCCTGCACCTCTTATTAGCTCAACAGTATTGCACCTCTTATTAGCTCAACAGTATTGTGGAGCTCCTGCACCTCTTATTAGCTCAACAGTATTGTGGAGATCTTGCACCTCTTATTAGCTCAACAGTATTGTGGAGTTCCTGCACATCTTATTAGCTCAACAGTATTGTGGAGTTCCTGCACCTCTTATTAGCTCAACAGTATTGTGGAGTTCCTGCACCTCTTATTAGCTCAACAGTATTGTGGAGTTCCTGCACCTCTTATTAGCTCAACAGTATTGTGGAGCTCCTGCACATAAATGTAAACAAAACCGGCACCAGAAATGAGTACTGACACCTATTTCAGTCCAAGTCAAGCACAGGCTATAACTGTAATTGCTAGGGGGCTGGCCCTCACGGGGGAAACATTTTGGGAAATGGTGGAGCACAGTTCTAGGAAAAACAGTTGCTTTCAAACTCGGGATTTGGTGGCTAATTGAGGTAAGACTAATTCTGCATGTATGAACTACACATTGACACATCCAGCCCAAAGCAGGAGATTTAAAAAATACTTAGTAATCGCCAAAGTTCAGGAGCATGTCTTTCCAAACTAACAGCCACTACAGGGCAAAACAGGTTAAAAAAAGACATGGGAAAATGCTCAAGCATTAAAGGTTTAAGACTTGCTGCCACTCTAATCTGTCCTCATCTTAAATTGATGGTGCATTACTACCACATACCAGTTAAATTGGTACAGCATTCTTAATATAGTCTCCTAAAATATGTTAATAAGATAGAAACAACAATACCACTCGTGGTCAAAATGTTTTCAACCCACCAAAAATGCCATATACAGCAATTACCCCTCCCCCTCACACACACACAAAATGTTCCCACAATGCACCATAATTGACAGCATGTTGCAGTAAAACTTTCACAGTAGTTTACTGCTGATAATAGCCAAAATGACTGTATGAATGCTAGTTTTATGTTAGTGTGGTGCAGAGCCTGTGAGCAGGGTTGTGGGTGGAAATCCTGTTCATCGCTCTCTTATGGAGTGGTGCTTGTCCACCGCTCTGTGCTCCATGACCTTTCCCACCCTCTGCTAAAAACTGCTCTGTGCCCCCGAGAGTGAAAAACACAGTGTAACGGCTGTTGGTGGAAGAAGGTGAGGACCAAAGTGCAGCGTGGTACGTGTTCATCATTTATCAAATAGAACTGAACACTAAATACAAAACAACAAAAGAACAACCAAAACAGCTCCGTCAGGTGCAAAACACACTAAACAGAAAATAACTACCCACAACTCATAGTGGGAAAACAGGCTGCCTAAGTATGGTTCTCAATCAGAGACAACGATTGCCAGCTGCCTCTGATTGGGAACCATACCAGGCCAAACACATAGAAATACAAAACCTAGACTACAAAACATAGAATGCCCACCCCAACTCACGCCCTGACCAAACTAAAATAGAGACATAAAAAAGGAACTAAGGTCAGGACGTGACAGTACCCCCCACCCCCCCAAAGGTGCGGACTCCGGCCGCAAAACCGAAACCCATAGGGGAGGGTCTGGGGGGGCATCTGTCCGCGGTGGCGGCTTTGGCGCGGGACATGGACCCCACTCCACCTTAGTCTGGGCCCACTTCGGTGGCACCTTTGGATCGCCGACCCTCGCCGCCGACCCCGGACTGGGGACCCTTTCAGCGGGCCCCGAATAGACGGGAGACTCTGGCAGCGCCGGAGTGAAGGGAGGCTCTGTTGCCCCAGCCTTTGGGAATCTCGAGCCACACTCCAGTCTAATTGGGCGAGCTCCACTCCAGCTCCGGTCACGACCTGTATGTAGTGACAGCAATGCCCAACATCTCCATCTCCTGGACGAATTTATCCGCCAGATTCAGCAGCGTGACAAACAACAAAAGGCATGGATTTTTGCCCTATTTTTTTTTTTTTCAATTTCATGATGGTTTTTATTTTATTTAGTTCGTTTTGGAGCCAAATATAGAACTATACTGATTTCAAACTGGTTTGTTAATTATTTTATTTCAGTTTACTAATAGTTTTTCATGATTAGTTTTCATTTTGACTTTTATAATAATAACATTTATTTGGTGGGTGCTTATATTTGTCCTATTTCACACATATACACGTGTAATAATACCCATGTGTAAATGAACCCACACATATACACGTGTGTAATAATACCCATGTGTAAATGAACCCACACATATACACGTGTAATAATACCCATGTGTAAATGAACCCACACATATACACGTGTGTAATAATACCCATGTGTAAATGAACCCACACATATACACGTGTGTAATAATACCCATGTGTAAATGAACCCACACATATACACGTGTAATAATACCCATGTGTAAATGAACCCACACATATACACGTGTGTAATAATACCCATGTGTAAATGAACCCACACATATACACGTGTAATAATACCCATGTGTAAATGAACCCACACATATACACGTGTGTAATAATACCCATGTGTAAATGAACCCACACATATACACGTGTGTAATAATACCCATGTGTAAATGAACCCACACATACACACACGTGTGTAATAATACCCATGTGTAAATGAACCCACACATATACACACACGTGTGTAATAATACCCATGTGTAACTGAACCCACACATATACACGTGTGTAATAATACCCATGTGTAAATGAACCCACACATATACACGTGTAATAATACCCATGTGTAAATGAACCCACACATATACACGTGTAATAATACCCATGTGTAAATGAACCCACACATATACACGTGTAATAATACCCATGTGTAAATGAACCCACACATATACACACGTGTAATAATACCCATGTGTAAATGAACCCACACATATACACGTGTAATAATACCCATGTGTAAATGAACCCACACATATACACGTGTGTAATAATACCCATGTGTAAATGAACCCACACATATACCCATGTAATAATACCCATGTGTAAATGAACCCACACATATACACGTGTAATAATACCCATGTGTAAATTAACCCACACATACGTGTGTAATAATACGCGTGTAAATTAACCCAGGCAGTTAACCTACTGTTCCTAGGCCGTCATTGGAATTAGGAATTTGTTCTTAATTAACTGACTTGCCTAGTTAAATAAAAGGTTAAATAACATGTTTTTTTGCCTATCCCACTCTCCCTGAGACACCCTCTGAGAGTGGGGTCACAGCCAGGGTCAGCCATTATCAACAGTGACCCTGGAGCAATTAGGGTTAAGTGCCTTTCTCAAGGGAACATCAGATTTTCTTGTAGAATCAGGGATTAGGACGAGCAACAGTTGGGTAGTTTCAGTTTCTCTCAAACCCCCGCCCCCATCAATGCACCACAAGAGGCCCTGAGGCATTTCGTTACAAAATTGTATTTTTATTTACATATCCAGGAATAAACCAATGAGCAAAGAAGGAGAAAGACAGGAAAGGAAAGAATATGTTGACTAAGAAACTAAATAATAATAATACTACATGTTCAGATGTGGTTGTGATGATTTAACATAGTCACACCACAGACTGACTGACCCAACACACTAGGAAGGAATCATCAGTCCAGTGTCCCTCAGTCAGTCATTTACAATGATACACTATTACAAACTAGCATGTCCTGGGATAAACACAACAAAAGCATGCTAAAGAACCAAATGGGGTTTTACAGTCTTCTGAAAACAAAAACTGTGGTTCTGGAACTGGGTTGTACACACACACAACTCTTTCACTCTGTCATTTTAACATATGGGTCCTGTTCAAAAGGAGCACACGTTTTAAAAACGTTTTTAAACGGAAAACAAAAATGACAGTTTTTTATTGGACAAGAACAACCCATTTTCTTCTATTTGGGGCCTAGTGAACAGGACCCAGGGGCCTGACTACAGGAGGGTGTGGCAGCCTCCCTACAGGCCTTCTTTTGAAGAAGATGATAATAACAAGAGTCAATTAAATCATGAGATCTAGAAATACTAGATGAGACTCGGGCTCTTTTGTAAGCTATTGGTCTTGAACGGAGTGACTTGGGGAGGGGGGGGGGGGTCACCACCATAGAAATATAATTACTAGAATGGACATTCCCATTAAAGTCCATGCTCTGTTATGGGTGGCCCAGCGGCTCAACCCTAGACTGGAGCCTATCGCTCGAGGACTCAACACCTCCAACTCTTTCTGATATCATCATAATGGCAGCACATACCTTGCGCAATAGTGCAAACGCTCATATGAGTCTGATGACAATATTGAATGGTCTTTGACGCTTCTTGGCCCTAAAAGCACATGGACACTGTCCCCTTTTTTGATACACTTACCAACTATGGCAACAAACATAGGTTAAGTAACACATACCAAATGGCACCCTATTCCCTTTTGGGGTGCACTACTTTTGACTAGGGTCTATAGGAAGTAGTGCACTATATAGAGAATAGGGTGCCATTTGGAACTCACCCATACTCCCCATTGGACCCCAAGCCTCTGCCTATGCTACACAATGAGGGTGGAAAGTAATAATGATCACCCGGCCAATGGAAAATACTGATCAGCAGAACAAATCTCAGACAGATTATAAATACATTGTAAAATATATACACAGCAACAACGATAAAGAAAATAATATGAAATGGAAAAACTACAATATTACAGAACTCCTCAAATACAGCCCCTCTGGGCCAGTGCAGATTAAACGACATGACAGAGATGCAACATTTCAGACCATCGCAGATAAAAACACAATGTATAGAACTGTCATGGTCCTCTTTCCAACATGATAGAGAAACCCGTTTACTCTATACGATATATTTCTATTTTTTTCTGAAATGTTGTGCTCCTCAAAAAGACCAGTCTGTCCCAACGCAGTTTGCTCCTCCCACCGCAGCCAATCAGACAGACAGCCACTCTCTAAACACACCAATCACAACAGAGTGCTTTGCTGTGTAAGGTGCATTGTCCAATCAAAACATGGGGCTAGTAGTGTACAACTGCAGGTAAAAACCTTTCCCCTTCTCTCACACACACACACTCCCAGCCATCACACCTTCACAGTCCTGCAGAGGGTGCCAGAACCCCACCTAGTGGACACACTCCGCCAATACAGTGCATTTCACGCAGGGGAATAGAAAAGAACCAGAAACGTGAATCTATATATCCTGGTGGATGATGACTAGCTTACATGACAGATCATGTCAACAATGTCAACAGCAACACTTTACTGGGGTGAAGTCCTCCCCTGCTAAACTGTCACTCTGAGAGCTGTCTACTGACAGGTGATATGAAACTAATGGCAGGTAACTGTCAGGTATGTTTATTCGTCTGTCTGTATGCCTGATATGATTCTCAATGTCTAGTTAGACTGTCTGTATGTCTGTTCGTCAGCTGCAGGCCAAATGCCAAAAACCTCCTTCATCCATTTGTGTGCGTGTGTGTGGGGCTGGTCTCTCTGTCTCGCTCTGTATCGTCTAGGCAGAGGTGACAGTGGTGCCGCTGCCCAGCTTAATGATCATCTGCTGGCAGTCGTGGAGGGTGCGCTTGTCCCCCAGCTTCTCCAGTGTCCGGGCTGCGTCCGCCAGCATGCCCACCCGCTGGCCCGGTGCCGACAGGAAGGAGGGGGGCAGGTAGCGACACGCCAACATCACCGCCTCAGCCTGCTCCCTCTGGCCAGGACGCATCTCACACTCCTCTGTAGAATCACACACACACAGGTGAGTTGTGGGGATACAGAGAGGGATACTACACAGATAACACTCATATCGCGCCGTGTCCCTTTCGACCTCATTATTAAAGGCTTAAAAAAGGAACACAAAACCCACAGAACTTCCAACCTTTCTCACACACGCAAACTACAAAAAACCCTCCATGCAGTTACCCGTCTTGGCTCCGGGGGTGGCTCTGCGTCTGAGCGAGCGGTCCAGGAGCTGATGTGTTCGCGTGGGACTGGCCCCAGCCATCAGCCTGGCGGTTGCCTCATGAAGAAACAACTGAGAGGGAGAGAGAGAACAGTGTTTGATGAGTGAGAAGTCAGAAATCTACCTAGATCAACCTGTGTCCATATACATGTATGTGCCCGTGTCTACATGTGTATGTATGTCTTCCTCCACGTCCTACCCTCCGCATGGCGGGCCTGAAGCTCTGGGCCAGCTTCCTGAGGGAGGAGAGGTCCTGCTGGAAGCCGTGCAGCTCGGCCGGGGAGGCCTGCAAGGAGAGACCCCCAGGACTGGAGCTCTGCTGCAGACGCCACACGTTAGTCCGCATCACCAGCAGCAGGTCACACAGCAGCAACTGGACCACCTGGGGAGAGAGAAAGAGAGAGAGACAGAAAGACAGAGAGACCGAGAGAGAGAGAGAGAGAGAGAGAGAGGGGTCAAGAGAGAGAGACCGAGAGAGAGAGGGGTCAAGAGAGAGAGACCGAGAGAGAGAGAGAGAGGGGTCAAGAGAGAGAGAGAGAGAGAGAGAGGGGAGAGAGAAGAGAGAGAGAGAGAGAGAGAGAGGGTCAGAGAGAGAGAGAGAGAGAGAGAGAGAGAGAGAGAGACAGAGACAGAGACAGAGACAGAGACAGAGACAGAGACAGAGAGAGACAGAGACAGAGACAGAGACAGAGAGAGGGGTCAAGAGAGAGACCGAGACAGACAGAGAGAGAGAGACCGAGACAGACAGAGAGAGAGAGAGAGAGAAGCAAACCTTATGGTGTGCGTATTGAAAATGACATTAGTTTGAAAGGCAGTAACAGTGTGTCAGGGTGTATTGATGTATCCTGCTCATTGTGCTGTATGGGGCCCAGCTCTGTCTTGCACTGCAGGAACATTGCACCCAGCTGAGAGACACATGCAATGCAACTACAATGCACCACAGCTCTGGCCATAGCTGCTGTGTGTGTGTGTGTGTGTGTGTGTGTGTGTGTGTGTGTGTGTGTGTGTGTGTGTGTGTGTGTGTGTGTGTGTGTGTGTGTGTGTATATATATGTGTGTGTGTACCTTGTCTAGGCTGCTGCTGTGACAGTGTGGTCCAAGGTTGAGGCTGTCTCTCAGCAGGCCGCTGGCCCTCTCACTGTGGCTCAGACTCAGCTGACAGTTCTCTGGTTTGGTCAGCATGGCGCGCACTGCCCGGAACGTGTTCAAAGACGCCTTGGGCAACGGACTCCTGAGGACACATGAACAACTCTTTTCAGAAAGGTAGTGGAGAAGAACTGGGAAAGTGTGTGTGTGTGTGTGTGTGTGGGGTAATCTGTATGTCACGCCGGAATGTTCTACTACAGCTTGGTACAGTCCCTCGGCTGTGTGTGTGTGTGTGTGTGTGTGTGTGTGTGTGTGTGTGTACGCGCTTGCGTGCGTGTGTGTACACTCACTCTGCAGTCTGTAGACTACGGGGCAGGTGCTCGGCGGCGGGGTACAGTCTCTCAGCCGCTGCGTCGTCTCCTTGGAGCCAGTTAATGATCACCACGGCAACCGACGACCACCATTTGGAATGAAGGTCACAGCCTGGAGGTCCCAGACAAGGTTTACACACAGTCAATAAAGAAAATACACACAGAGACAGGTTATTATTGGGATAGTTCCTGTAGCTGATCTAGAGATATCAACTGTAACTCTGTTGAAGTTCAGGGTTAAGTTTAGGGTTAGGTTTAGGATAAGGCCTAGGGTTAAGTTTAGGGAAGAGTTTAGGTTTAGGGCTAGGTTTAAATGTATGTTGAAGGTTAGAGGATAGTTAGTTGACATGATGTTGACAGGTTTAGAACATCTATGTGGGACTATCCAGACATGCTGAAACACAGACACACCCCTTCCTTTATCTCTCTCCGTTTCACACATGATCAAATCCAGCTGTTCTCTGGCATGTTCCCCCTCTGGCATGGTCACAACCTGCTAATACTGCAGCTATACTGATAGGCACATCTCTCCAAGGGAGAAGACCTCCGTTGCTTAACATTGGGCCAACACAGCTTTCATCAAATCAGATGGCTGATTCATCACAAAACCATTTGATGTTGCTAATTATTTCAATGATTACTTCATTGGCTAAGTGGGCAAACTTAGGCAGGAAGTGCCAACAACGAACAGTGAGCCATCGTACACATGCATAACAAAAACAATACTGAAAGAAAAGCATTGTAAGTTTGAATTTTGTAAAGTTAGTGTGGGAGAGGTGGAAAAATTATTGTCATCGATCAATAATGTCAAACCTCTTGGCAATGACAACTTAGATGTTAGACTGTCATTGTAAATGAGAATTTGTTCATAACTGACTTGCCTAGTTAAATAAGGGTTAAATAAAAAATACAAATGGAAAGCTACTGAGGATGGTAGCTGACTCTATAGCCACTCCTATCTGTCATATGTTTAAACTGAGCCCAGAGGAAAGTCTGTCCTCAGGCCTGGAGGGAAGACAGTCATTCTGCTACCCAAGAGTGGTAAAGCGGCCTTTACTGCTTCTAACAGTAGACCTATCAGCTTGCTGCCAGCACTTAGCAAACTTTTGAAAAAAATAGTGTTTGACCAAATAAACAAATTAACAACAGACTTTCAGCATGCTTATAGAGAATGACACTCAACATGTACTTCACTGGCACAAAATAAATATATAAGAAGAAGATTGTGGGAGCTTTGCTGTTAGATTTCAGTGCAGCCTTTGATATTATTAACCATAACCTGTTGAGAAAATGTATGCATTATTGCTTTTCACCCTCTGCCATATCAGGGTTTTCTTTAATGGAAGCTTCTCGAATGTAAAACATTTAAAGTGTGGTGTACCGCAGGGCAGCTCTCTCGGCCCTGTACTCTTTTCTATTTTTACCAATGACCTGCCACTGGCATTAAACAAAGCATGTGTGTCCATGTATGCTGATGATTCAACCATATACTCATCAGCAACCACAGCTAATGAAGTCACTGAAACCCTTAACAGAGTAGCAGTATTTGGAATGGGTGGCCAATAATAAAGTGGTTTCTTAAACGAAGAGCATTGTATTTGGTACAAATCATTACCGAAGTTCTAGACCTCAGCTGAATCTGGTAATGAACGTTGTGGCTGTTGAACAAGTTGAGGAGACTAAATTACTTTGGTGTTACCTTAGATTGTAAACTATCAGGTTCAAAACATATAGATTCAATGGTTGTAAAGCTGGGGAGACTTCTGTCCGTAATAAAGAGATGCTCTGCTTTTTTGACACCACACTCCACAAAGCAAGTCTTTCAGGCTCCAGTTAAATCTTATATTGATTATTGTCCAGTCATATGGTCAAGTGCTGTAAAGAAAGACCTAGTTAAGCTGCAGCTGGACCAGAACAGCACGGCACGTCTGGCTCTTCCTTGTAATCAGAGGGCTGATATAAATACTATGCATGCCAGTGTCTCTTGGCTAAGAGTTGTTATAATAAATATTAATGTGTTGGAAATTCCAAATGGTTTGCATAGTCAACTTAGACACAGCACTGGCAGACACACACTTACCCCACCAGACATGACACCAGGGGTATTTTAACAGTCCCCAGGTCCAGAACAAATTCTAGGAAACGTACAGTATTATATATACAGAGCCATGAGTGCATGGAACTCCCAACTCATATAGTACAAAAAGCAAACCTGGTTTCAAAAAACAAATAAAGCAACACCTCACGGCACAACAAATAGCTTACAATACTCTACTCAGCAAACTGGATGCAGTCTATTATAAGCCCCTTATACCACCCACCACTGCGACCTGTATGCTCTAGTCGGCTGGCCCTCGCTACATATTCGTCGCCAGACCTACTGGCTCCAGGTCATCTATAAAAGCCTATGCTAGGTAAAGCTCCGCCTTATCTCAGCTCACTGGTCACAATAACAGCACCCACCCGTAGCACGTGCTCCAGCAGGTACCTCTCACTGGTCACGATAACAGCACCCATCCATAGCACGCGCTCCAGCAGGTATATCTCACTGGTCATCCCCAAAGCCAACATCTCCTACCTCCCCACGCCATTTGCACACACTGTATATAGACTCTTTTCCACCTTTTTTTTCTTCTACTGTATTATTGACTGTATGCTTGTTTATTCCATGTGTAACTCTGTGTTGTTGTTTGTGTTGCACTGCTTTGCTTTATCTTGGCCAGGTCACAGTTGTAAATGAGAACTTGTCCTCAACTGGCCTACCTGGTTAAATAAAAAAGGTGAAATACATTTTTACAAATAATAATAAAAAAACGCCTCTCCCCCATGTGACCTACTTGTTGTGTGTATGTACTGACGTATGTGTAACTGATAGATGCGCGTGTGCGTACACACACACACTTTAAAATGTAAAGTATTTTGTCTGTAATGTATTTTTGGTTATGTGTCGTACCCCAGTAAGAAAAGCTCCCATTGGCGTCGGCTAATGGAGATCCTAATAAATCACATCCAATCAAACGCACACTCACACAAAGAGACAGCTATGCTGACTGGGCAATCTAACACCATGCCAAGAAAAGTCTCCTTTCAAAAGCTCTTCCATCTCTAGCTACTTCTCCAAGATGATTAGATGCTTGACAGGACTGGTAGATGGAGCGATGCAGAGGACCATGCCTTTTAACCTCCCATCTCCTCTCAGAGAAAATGAGCGAGAGAGAGAGAGAGAGAGAGAGGTGCTGAAAGGAGCGAGGCTATCTGAGGGGGCATCTCAATAGTCTAGAGTGGCTTCCTCTCCTTGTCTTTGATTGCACTGATCTGACAACACAGGGATCAGTGGAAGCAATGTCAGAAGATAGACATGTTACTGAAGATCAGTGTGACTGAAGGAAAGGAGATAAGAAGAGGAAGCCACTTTAGACTACAGATACACTGTCAAGTACACCCTAAATGAGAGACACCCAGTATTGTGCCTGAACTGCAGAGGTGAAACTCGGACCACAGCATATAGACACATAAATATAAGGCCAGGAGTCATACCAGTGACGGTGGCCATGTTGGATCCGATGGCAAAGGACTGGGTGTTGGCTCCGGCGGCGTCTGATGCACTAGTCAACAGCTGAAGGTACTCCAGAGCATCCGCATACTCCCTGGGGAATACACACACACAGCTTAGTTAGTTAAAAGTATTTAAAAAATACTATTAGTTCTCCCTGAGGAATGCACACACAGCTGAGTTATAAGTATTTAAAATACTATTAGTTCTCCCTGGGGAATACACATACAGCTTAGTTAGTTAAAAGTATTTAAAAGACTATTAGTTCTCCCTGGGGAATACACACACAGCTTAGTTAGTTAAAAGTATTTAAAAGACTATTAGTTCTCCCTGGGGAATACACACACAGCTTAGTTAGTTAAAAGTATTTAAAAGACCATTAGTTCTCCCTGGGGAACACACACACAGCTTAGTTAGTTAAAAGTATTTAAAATAATATTAGTTCTCCCTGAGGAATGCACACACAGCTGAGTTATAAGTATTTAAAATACTATTAGTTGTCCTTGAGAACACACACAGCTTACAGTTGAAGTTGGAAGTTTACAAACACTTAGATTGGAGTCATTAAAACTTGTTTTTCAACCACTCCACAAATGTATTATTGTTAACAAACTATAATTTTGGCAAGTCTGTTAGGACATCTACTTTATGCATGACACAAGTAAGTTTTCTAACAATTGTTTACAGACAGATTAGTTCACTTAAAATTCACTGTATCACAATTCCAGTGGGTCAGAAGTTTACATACACTAAGGTCACTGTGCCTTTAAACAGCTTGGAAAATTGTCATGGCTTTAGAAGCTTTGGGTAGGCTAATTGACATCATTTGAGTCAATTGGAGGTGTACCTGTGGATGTATTTCAAGACCTACCTTCAAACTCAGTGCCACTGCTTGATATCATGGGAAAATCTAAAGAAATCAGCCTCAGAAAATAATTGTAGACCTCCACAAGTCTGGTTCATCCTTGGGAGCAATTTCCAAACACCTGAAGGTACCACGTTCATCTGTACAAACAATAATACGCAAGTATAAACACCATGGGACCACGCAGCCGTCATACCACTCAGGAAGGAGACGCGTTCTGTCTCCTAGAGATGAATGTACTTTGGTGTGAAAAGTGCAAATCAATCCCAGAACAACAGCAAAGGACCTTGTGAAGATGCTGGAGGAAACAGGTACAAAATGATCTATATCCACAGAAAAACGAGTCCTATATCGACATAACCTGAAAGGCCGCTCAGCAAGGAAGAAGCCACTGCTCCAAAACCGCCATAAAAAAATCCAGTCTACGGTTTGCAAATGAGCATGGGAACAAAGATCGTACTTTTTGGAGAAATGTCCTCTGGTCTGATGAAAAAAAATAGAACTGTTTGGCCATAATGACCATCGTTATGTTTGGAGGAAAAAGGGGGAGGCTTGCAAGCCGAAGAACGCCATCCCAACCGTGAAGCACGGGGATGGCAGCATCATGTTGTCCGGGTGCTTTGCTGCAGGAGGGACTGGTGTACTTCATAAAATAGATGGCATCATGAGGGGGAAAATTATGTGGATATATTGAAGCAACAACTCAAGACAGGAAGTCAGGAAGTTAAAGCGTGATTGCAAATGGGTCTTCCAAATGGACAATGACCCCAAGCATACTTCCAAAGTTGTGGCAAAATGGCCTTAGGACAACAAAGTCAAGGTATTGGAGTGGCCATCACAAAGCCCTGACCCCATCCTATAGAAAATTTGAGGACAGAACTAAAAAAGAGTGAGCGAGCAAGGAGGCCTACAAACCGCGGCAGGTAGTGTAGTGGTTAGAGCGTTCGTCTATTAACCGAAAGGTTGCACTATTGAATCCCTGAGCTGACAAGGTAAAAAAAATCTGTCTTTCTGCCCCTGAACAAGGCAGTTTACCCACTGTTCCTAGGCAGTCATTGAAAATCTGAATTTGTTCTTAACTGACTTGCCTCATTTTTTTTTTAATGACTCAGTTACACCAGCTCTGTCAGGAGGAATGGGACAAAATTCACCCAAGTTATTGTGGGAAGTTTGTGGAAGGCTACTTGAAACATTTGACCCAAGTTAAACCATTTAAAGGCAATGCTACCAAATACTAATTGAGTGTAGCTTCTGACCCACTGGGAATGTGATGAAAGAAATAAAAGCTGAAATAAATCACTACTTATTATTCTGACATTTCACATTCTTAAAATAAAGTGGTGATCCTAACTGACCTAAGGCAGGGAATTTTTACTAGGATTAAATGTCAGGAATTGTGAAAAACTGAGTTTAAATGTATTTGTCTAAGGTAGTTAGTTAAAAGTATTTAAAATACGTAAAAGGCTTGTTCAAAAAGGGATTGTAGACCATTTAAGACAAAATAAGGCCTAAAATATTAATAAGTAGACATTCTGTATTGTACAACGCAATGTTAGATGGTTCTCCACGCCCTGAAAGTAGACTATGGGCATTTTTAAAATGTTTGTTTTTTTACAGCCACTAGAAAAATCAGCTAACTTCAGCCACCACTGGCTAAAATTATGTGGGGTTGATAAAGTCAACTTTTAAGACTTCTGCAGATAACCTGAGAACACTATTTGGCTGTGTGTTGCACCTACCCCTCTCCATCACTGGGGGTCTTCTCCCCCCGGGGCTGGGCCACACAGTATAGAGCCTTCTCCAAAAGGTGTTCCCTAAAGGCCTGGGTCACCTGGGCCAGAGGGTCCACTACGGAGACAGAGAAGAATTAGGGTTAGCATAGTCATGGCAACCAATTTAGACAATGAAAACTTGTTGCCCATATTGCTTTCATCATAACCAGTTTCCATGACAGGTGTTTCCTTTCATAAAGACACAAGCTGTCCACCTGTAGAGCCTCTCAACGCTCATTCTTCTGAGGGGCTCTTGTTAATAGTTGTACACTATATACCAGGGAATAAGGTGCTATTGGTCACATACACGTGTTTATCAGATGTTGTTGCGGGTGTAGTGAAATGCTTGTGCTTCTAGTTCCGACAGTGCAGCAGGTGTGTCTACAGACTGAGAGAACTGGGAAGGTGACAGTACTGACCTGTGTTCCCTGGGCTGGATGCTATCTTTGGGGGTGCAGTCCCCGTCCACAAAGAGCGGTGGCCCAGAGGTGACAGAGCCACCTGCATGGCCGGGGGAACTGGAGGAGAGACAAGCCTGGCGGGCACTGCTCAGGAACACACGCTGGGGATGGAGAGACATGGATACTGCCTGGCTGTAGATGCTATCTTTGGGGGTGCTGCGGACGGCCCAGTCCCCATCCACAAAGAAGCGGTGGCCCAGAGGGTGACAGAGCCACTGCATGGCCGGGGGGACACTGCCACTGGAGGAGAGACAAGCCTGGCGGGCACTGCTCAGGAACACACGCTGGGGATGGAGAGAGACATGGAGATACAGGACTGAGTAACGAGGTAGAGACAGAGACAGACACACACGATACACTGAGCAACAAACCACACATTATAGCCAACGCCTCCCCCTCGCTCACAAATACCCACACCACTTGGTAACCTAACTATGTTACTCACGGAGGAGAAGTGAAGGAGTCTGGGTAGGCTGGCTTTGACTCGTAGGGCTGCAGAGACGTAGATCTCTCCTAGCGTGGCCACGGGGAGACAGGAGCCTGAACACTCGGCCAGGTTTACAGCACTCAGAGCCATGTGAACCGCAGACAGGTGGCTACCGCCCAGCTTACCTGCACACACACCCATTGATTATAGACAGCTTGGCTGAACAAACACAGAAAACACACAGGATTTTCAGACAAAGACTCCTGAAAACAGGCATCCATTCCTCTCAGGTCTACATAAAGTGTGTAGGAGTAGGGAGCTAGTGGATAACTCTGTATTGGACAGTAGTACTGCAGAGGAGAGAAGGTACCTACTGTGTGATCTTGGGGAAATCTGAATCCATTTAGTGTTTGTTTTATTTCCCACTGTATGAGGATCTGAGACACGTTGGTGACAACGGGACGGTAGGGATTGGTGACAGATGGTAGCGTTGTGACAGGGACACGGTTGGTGACAACGGGACAAGCAGACAGTGCTGCTATGGAGCTCACTGTTGGTGAGTGCTGCTAGATGGCAGCCGGGATCACTGTATGCATATAATTTGTCAAATGTTATTTTGTTCTGTGGTGTCTTGTAAGCCCATGTGGGCTGGGTACCGGTAGGTGTATGACACTTAAATCATATCAATCAACTAGCTGGTAACATTGACAAGGTAGACAAGGTTAGCCTTACCCTTAGCATTTGAGCCACAGGTCAAGTCCCGTTTCCAATTTCCACCTACCGGTCATGTGCAGCTGGTGCAGGCGGTGGTAGACCAGGGCACCGTCGCGGCTGCTCATGCGAGCATCCTCCCGGAGCCCCCTGGCGCGGAGCCCCCCAGCCCTGGCAGCCAACCAGCGACCCACCCCTAGTCGCTGGAGGCAGAGGCGGAGCAGGGCCCACAGGGCGGCACAGGCCAGGTCCAACTGAGAGGTGGGTAAGGGGCGACCCAGGGCCTTGAGGCAGGTCCATAGGTTCTGACTGGCCTGGGCAAAGTCTCCCTATTGGGGGAGGGAGAGAGGTGGGTAAGTATGGATGGTGGGGGGGGGGGGTTTGTTGACCTCATGACTGTTCACCCATACAATTCTTAATTAATTCACGGTTTATAGAAATATGTCCATCCAATAGAAAATTCTGTCAGAAAAACAATAGTTCCAACCCCATGCCTCTACCATATATGGTTCAAAGGTTACCAACGATTTACTCTGAGAATTTAGCATGTTTAGAGTGAATGGAATGTCATCACAGGCATAATCAAAAAGTGGTCACTGCTCAATAGAACTCTGTGGCACTGCTCTGCGGCAGGGCGGAGCTAACTTCAGATGTCAACTGACAACAGCGTTTTCTAAATTAAATCCACTGAAGACAAAACTAAAAAAATGGGGCCTAAATATACATTTATTTACAAAGCTAAAAGACTGAATTTCAATATCCACCCTCCACGAAGACAATCTGTTCCTGTTTTCATTGTGTATTTCTGAGTCTTCTCCCTTTAAATCGTCATGGAAACAGCCCCTCTCAATGTAGATTGATCACAGTTATAGGCAATGAAAGACAAGGATCTGGAGGTGAAAATGACAAAGGTATCCAATTGACTTTTGAGTGGTCCAACCAGTTGAAACACCTCCAAATGATTCCACCTCACAACACCAAATTTGAAAGAGATACAACCTACAGCAGTGTAGTCTAAATGCTCACAGCAAATGAACGTTACATTTGACAACCGTGTAAAGTACAAGTTTATTAAAGTTATAATATTGTAGAGAACAATCTAATGATTCATTCTGTGTAATTTATAATGACATAGGGCAAAGAAAACTGTTTTGACATTCATTTTATAGCAACCTCTTGGATTGCCCCGTTTCTATCTATATTATAGAGTGGTTCTTCCTAAAAGTTGCGTTGCACTGCAGAATTCTATGGCACGCTATTTAAGTGTCAGCCATTGTTGCCATTAATGATAGTTACTGCTAGTTTGACCACCAGAGGGAATCTTTGAGAAGCATTTGACTGTTTTTAGTTTTGTAAGAACATAGTACACGGGATTGAATAAGAAATTTTGCTTAATTAATTTGATTAATATTATGGTGTGTCTACTCCAAGAAAAATTAAAGCCTCTGCGTTTCGATTAGGAAAATATGGCACTGTACAACGTGACCGGTCGGGAGTAGGCTACTAAGTGACTGCGAGTGAAGAGTAAAGTAATCCCAACATTTCCACACCCTAATTGCAGGCTAACCAATACCCAAATAGATTCAGTGAAAATGAAAATCTCATTGATTTATCAAGTCTAGTCCCCATGCTCGTCTTAGAGGAGTGCAAAACGGTGCTGAAAAACCTACACGCTGGTAGGCTACTGCTTCAAATCCTCTTATAACAATTGGATGACTTTGAGTGTTCCAGTAAGCAACCATTTGTTGCCTTCATTAGCCTACTTTATTCCAATATTTCTGTCATTCAGTGATATTTATTCACATAGTAATTAGTTATGGAACCATCCAGATGAGGTTAGAAAACAACGCAGCCTGTTGTCCTGCTGATAGCCCATCAGGGGTGGACGACTTAAAAGAACACCAGCACAGAGAAGAGAAAGGAGTCTTGAATAATTAAACATGTGGGTAAAATACTGTTTGACTTGGGGATTATGGTCATGGACAGTGCTATTTGCCGGTGTTATGCCGAACATGAAAGTCCAGGAAAATGAACAGGTACAGTAGGCTACAATACTGTAAAATATGCCTAATAATGCTAAACATAATGCCTAAATAAATGGACTGTTGGTCTTTACTGTACGCTGCACATTTTGACATTGTATTCCATTTCCAGGGAGATTCAAGCCATCCACTCACTGATGGTTGAAGACGATGAGCGGTCGGCAAAGGCAATCTAATCACAGTCAGAAGACAGTTGAAGAAATGGGAGTGAACTTACGGAAAGGCTCTGTAAGCCACTATCTAATGATTATTTATTTTATTTTATTTTTTCCTCAGAACATTAACCATGTGTGTTCTCTTGTTTTGACCCAATGATTCGTCTGACAAACAAAGAACTTTGCGTGCTGCAGGCCAGGCATGGATCAAAGCTGGCGAGACATTCAATGACATCAAGAGATAGGGTCCAACATATGTCAGAGAGGTGTTTTTGGGACCACATCATGTCTACTGTCCTGCTAATAGCCCTTGTGAAAAACAAGTGTTGGAAAACATGTTATCTACTATCTAAGGGGCTTTTATAGAACTATAATGCAGCGTTAATAGTAACAATAATAACCGTTGGATAACAGATGGGCTCTCGGGACTCATTAAGAGGCGGCTTCTATCTTCAATATAATCATTAATTCAGAAGGTTAAACCCTTAGGTTTCAGGCCTGCAGTAGGTTATGGAAACATTGTTTTCAAGTCCTCTGGTGGTTACAGTCCCAAACCTGGAACGTGTGGCACCATTGAAAGAAGCTGGTTTGATAAACTGTCAATTTCATCTGTTCTCTTTGGTCACAATGTCATAGTTTTTTTATGAACACAGTTACCATAAAAAAAAAACTGTTTATCTCTTCCCAACTATTTTACAATCTATATGGCAGAGCTGGCATTTTTTGGTCCTTAATAAATGAAACCGGTATATATTTTTATTTATCACAATTTTCTTTTATCAATTTTGGTCTTTAAATTGTGACTAGGGGGCAGTATCTTCATTTTTGGAAAAATAACGTTCCCATAGTAAACAGGATATTTTATCAGGACAAGATGCTAGAATATGCATATAATTGACAGCATGGGATAGAAAACACTCTAAAGTTTCCAAAACTGTAAAAATATTGTCTGTGAGTATAACAGAACTGATGTTGCAGGTGAAAGCCTGAGAAAAATCCAAACAGGAAGGGACTCTTATTTAGAAGGCTCTGCATTCCTATGCATCCCTATTGAGCAGTGATCAACCAGATTACTTTTTCTATGGCTTCCCTAATGTGTCTAGTGTCACAATATAGTTTCAGGCTTTTATTTTGAAAAATGAGCCTGAACGTCAAAATTGCGTCAGTGGTCAGCATAAGTCTCCCAGAGTGTTTTGTGAGTAACGGACAAATGCGGTCATTGCTTCTCTCTCTCCTACTAAGAAGCCACCAGTCCCAGTTGATATATTATCGAATAGATATTTGAAAAACACCTTGAGGATTGATTATAAACAACGTTTGCCATGTTTCTGTCGATATTATGGAGCTAATTTTGAATATTTTTCGCCGTTTTCCTGACTGCAATTTCTGGCCGATTTCTCAGCCAAACGTGAAGAAAAAAAACAGAGCTATTTCGCCTACAAAAATAATATAAAGTATAAAAAATATTTTTAAAAATCTATAATATAAAGAACATTGGCTATCTAACTGGGAGTCTCGTGAGTGAAAACATCCGAAGCTCATCAAAGGTAAACGATTGAATTTGATTGCTTTTCTGATTTCCGTGACCAAGTTACCTGCTGCTAGCTGGACAAAATGCTCTGCTAGGCTATCGATAAACTTACACAAATGCTTGTCTTGCTTTGGCTGTAAAGCATATTTTGAAAATCTGAGATGACAGGGTGATTAACAAAGGGCTAAGCTGTGTCTCAATATATTTCATTTGTGATTTTCATGAATAGGAATATTTTCTAGGAATATTGATGTCCGTTGCATTATGCTAATTAGTGTCAGATGATGACAACGGTCCCGTTCACGGGATGGGGTGTCACTAGAAGTTAATGCAGGTCCGACAGACAAGTTCCTTACTTTTCTCCACTTCCACTTGATAAAGGTTCCAATTAATATTTTTTTAATTTTTATATTAGAATATTTGAGTTTAACCACAATATGATATTTTAGAGATGATTTTGTTTTCAAATAATTGAAAGTGAGAGGTTATAATCTGAAAAGGGAAAACGGCCATTCTTGAACACGGGGTGAGACATTCTTAATAATTTGTAAATAAAGCCAGTTTTGTTATTTAGAATGATTTATTTCTGTTTTTAGAGTGAGAGAAACCCAAAGCCCAGCGTGCCTATTTTTGGGAAAATCGTCAGTCCACATGTCAAGTGTAATTCCCTCATTTACCCATGTTCTCGCTTAACTCCAGGCACACAGCGACAGTTTTTGTTGTTGTTGCCTGATGCAGGACTCTAGTGCCAGAGGAGACTCTCAGACTGAAAACACTTCCATTCATTTAAGAAAAGACAGTCAATTTGTGCCACAGTTTAGACTATCGATAGATCAGCGTTCTAACTCCGCCCTGTGATAGTGTGGCGCAATGACAGAATGCCACCATCTAGCACAAATGGTCGCAGAATAAGCTTGTAACTTTTAAAGGAAGAACCACTGTACAGCAGTGAGTGAACACCATACACCCGATTCCCTACATAGTGCACTATATAGGGAATAGGATGCCATTTTGACGAAATCACATTCTCCATATTCTCACCCGTGCCAGGTCGAGGTCTGCCTGCTTGCGGTGCCTCCAGAACAGCACGGAGGATCCAGAGTGTGGCCTGGTGACTGGCTCTCCATAGACCAACACTCTGACCAGAACCCCAGCCACCAGCACACCATTCAGCAGCCACACCAACAGAGTGGGTAGCACCCAGTCCATCCAGCCCCACGAGTCAGCTAGGAGGAAAACACAGAGAGAGGATGACTTTTGGAGACACCCACACAGAATGACTTTTGGAGATACAACAACACATAACGAGTTTGAGACGCAAACACACACAAAGACAAAGAGATGGACTTACAAGAAAATACACATGGGAGTATTAGATGAACTCACTAGGAGTAAGATACACACCTCCGCCACCCTCCCTCTTTCCCTCCGTCCCTCCATACCTGCGTTGTCTAGGCCCAGCATGATCCTGCCTGTCCCAGGATGCACTGCTTGGTTGTTAGCGGTGGTGCTGGAGCCCATCCCTCCACACAGCATGGCAGCCAGGGGATTGAGGGAGAGGAAGAGGAAGGTGAATGTGCACAGCGCCATGCGGGAGCGGTCCAGCATGCCAGCACTGCCCAGAGTGGACGAGGACGTGTCCATCAGATTGACCGCCGGCTGGACGGGAGAGGACAGAACACAAGGAGTCAGGGTTACAAATAGAACTAAAGCAAGAGGCAGAGATGGAACTGGAACTAGAATTGTAATCAGGGAATTAGAACTAAGAACTATCATTTATTATCGTAAGTTTACCTTCCATGATAATTGGAGACACCAATGGTTAGCCATTGAACAAAACAATGGTTTAGCTTCTCTGTTTAAGTTTGTCTCCAGCCTTGTTGCTACAGGATGCATGTTGTTAGTTATGGGTTGGGTTGCAATGGGTCTGAAACTTTCCGGGAAATTTTCCATGGGAAGTTAAGCCCTGGAATTTGGGGAATTTTGCTTAAATTCTTCAAAAATGTTAGCTTATAACAGTGAACCTTTTTTGTGGTACAGACAAGGCAATTCTAGGTCTGTGGCATATTTTGGTTAAACTATCCCCAATTCAATGGAATTCCAACCCTCTGCATGGACAGTGCATCCATCCATCACATGTGCAGTGCACTCTTCCATCCGATGTACAGCCAATTCTCAAGATCTTGCACTCTAATGAGATGCTATTGAGCCCACACTAATACACTGTCTGAGCCAAAAACTACATGCTTTCTGGTAAGTTTTGATTACAATACTGGGTGGGGTGAATATTTTATATGACAAACATGATTATTTGTTAACTAGTAAATAGTAGCCTACAGAAAAGTGTGTTTAAATAATTTATAACTTGTTAACAATTTATGCTAGTTAGTTTCTGCTACCATGTTGGTTTTAATTGCTTGAGGCTGCTAACTGAGGAGTGTTAATTCACCTGTTTCCATACATGTTTCATTTTAAAACATTTATCTTACAAAGGAGTTGTTTAATCTAACTGCTTAACCATTGATCTTTACATGGAATTGTATTTTTTGTCATCTTTACAGGAAAATGCCACGGGCACTATCTGATGTGTGGAGACATTTCCCTGCAGCTAATGTAGAAGGAAAAGCAGTGTACATTTGCAAATACTGTGTCAAATCATACGTGCAGAATGCAACAACGATGCAGAATCATCTGGCCAAGTGCATAAAGTTCCCTCAGCGCTCACAACAAGCAACCTCTGACAAAAGTCCCTCTACTTCTATTCGAGGTGAAAATTATGAATCAGACATCTTATCGATAGCAACAGCTCATGGTCCTCCTGGAATCAGAGTTTTTTTTTTTAACTCAATGGAGGAACGTAGTAAAAAAAAATGCTGATTAATGTCTTGCTCGAGCTGTGTATGCAACTGGTTCACCTCTGATGCTCACAGGCAATGTGTATTGGAAGAGATTTCGCCCAGCATACACCCCTCCAACCAGACATGCTTTATCTACTCATTTGCTGGATGCAGAGTTCAGAGTTCAAGTGAAGGTCAAGCAAATCATAGAGAAAACAGACTGTATTGCAATCAACTCTGATGGGTTGTCAAATGTTTGTGGGCGAGGAATAATTAACTACATCATCTCCACCCCTCAACCAGTATTCTACAAGAGCACAGACACAAGGGACAACAGACACACCGGTCTCTTCATCCATACACGCTGCAGTGTACATGTTGGACCCCAAGTATGCTGGCAAGAGCATCCTGTCTGGTGCAGAGATCAACAAGGCCCATGGTGTCATCACTACCGTGTCTCGCCACCTTGGCCTGGATGAGGGCAGGGTTCTTGGCAGTCTGGCGAAGTACACTTCCAAGCAAGGGCTTTGGGAGAAAGATGCAATATGGCAGTCGTCCCAACATATCTCATCAGCCACCTGGTGGAAGGGACTTTGGATCTGAGGCTCTTTCCCCTGTTGCCTCCATCATCCTCCAAATCCCATCAACATCAGCCGCATCAGAGCGCAACTGTTCCTTGTTTTGGAACACACAAACCAAAACCTGCAACAGGCTGACCAACACAAGGGTTGAAAATTTGGTGGCCATCCAGGCAAATTTTAGGCTTTTTGAGCCTGACAACAAGCCATCCTCAACAAGGTTAGAAAGTGATAGTGAAGATGAGGCCTCAGAGTTTGATGTTCAAGAGGTGGACATTGAGGAGGTCCAGGGAGAAGACATGGAAGATTGAGAGGAAGACAACCAAGGCTTTAGTCTCCAGACTATCATTTTACAGATGTATGTTGAAAACATTTTTGGGAGATGCCATGGATCATTGGGAATCATTCAATATTCCCTTTTTGTTGTTCAGTGAAATCATCCCATGTGAAGAGTCAACTCATTTAATTTAAGTTAAATTAGTAACTAAATCTGGGTTTTTTTCTATTGGAAGGATTTAATAATTTGCAATTATGTCTACTTATGATAAGGTAAAAGGTTTATGTTTATGTCTCCATATGATATGGTAAATATATCCAATGCAAAAAACATCTATATTTAAATGGTATTCATATTAATTCCCATATATTCCCGTTAACTCCCACGGAAAGTTCCCACCTCTGAATATTCCCCAAAAAGTTCAACCCTAGTTACGGGTAACATCCAGTATCCTGACTGGCTCCACTCAATGCTTTTCAGTGAGGTTTCACGTCTCAGGTTGTGAAACCCACCTTGCTGTCCTCCCCCATGGGGCTGTCGGGTTCTGAGTCGCTGCCACAGTGGGAGTAGGAGGTGGGAGAGCCCACGTCGGATGGCGGCGGGGTGGGTAGCTCGCTCTTTACGTCCGTCTGTGGGCCATCCACCTCCATGGCAACCAGGTCCTTCAGAGACTCTGGAGAGGAGTGAGAGAGGAAGGAGGAGAGAGAAGGAGAAAAGAGAGGAGGGAGGTAGAGAAAGAATGGATCAACCTCACAATAGTTCAGGCCAACCTCATCACTGTTATGACAACTATATCTGTATCCATAAAATGTCTCAGAGTGCTGATCTAGAATCAGTTTAGCCTTTAAATCATAATGAATACAATTATATGGACAGGGGGAACCTGATCCTAGATCAGCCATCCTACTCTGAGACGCTTTATGAATAAGGGCCCAGCTCTTGATCCGAGCACAACCAGCACTAGCTATCAGACAATGACTGCATTTCACAAAGCACTTCTTTAAGCAATTAAAAGCTTTAGCCATGAAGAATCCTTCTTCTTCATAAATAATAACAATAGGATCATGATAAAGGGAGGATGGAAGAGAGGAAAGGGCAGGCATAGAAGGAGAAGAAGAGCCAGGGAAGGGAGCAGAAGAACCACTCACTGTTCTTCTGGGCAGACATCTTCAGGGCCATGTTCTCTTTTTTCAGTTTCTGGTTGGACTGCTGCAGGTAGCGGATGTAGTCTATTGCCTTCTTCAGAATTGCCGACTTGTTGAGCTGCTTAGCAGATGAAAAAGGTAAATACAACAACTTGTTGAGATGCTTAGCAGATGAAAAAGGTAAATACAACAACTTGTTGAGCTGCTTAGCAGAAGAAAAAGGTAAATACAACAACTTGTTGAGCTGCTTAGCAGATGAAAAAGGTAAATACAACAACTTGTTGAGCTGCTTAGCAGATGAAAAAGGTAAATACAACAACTTGTTGAGCTGCTTAGCAGATGAAAAGGTAAATACAACAACTTGAGCTGCTGAGCTGCTTAGCAGATGAAAAGGTAAATACAACAACTTGTTGAGCTGCTTAGCAGATGAAAAAGGTAAATACAACAACTTGTTGAGATGCTTAGCAGATGAAAAAGGTAAATACAACAACTTGTTGAGCTGCTTAGCAGATGAAAAAGGTAAATACAACAACTTGTTGAGATGCTTAGCAGATGAAAAAGGTAAATACAACAACTTGTTGAGATGCTTAGCAGATGAAAAAGGTAAATACAACAACTTGTTGAGATGCTTAGCAGAAGAAAAAGGTAAATACAACAACTTGTTGAGATGCTTAGCAGATGAAAAAGGTAAATACAACAACTTGTTGAGATGCTTAGCAGAAGAAAAAGGTAAATACAACAACTTGTTGAGATGCTTAGCAGATGAAAAAGGTAAATACAACAACTTGTTGAGATGCTTAGCAGATGAAAAAGGTAAATACAACAACTTGTTGAGCTGCTTAGCAGATGAAAAAGGTAAATACAACAACTTGTTGAGCTGTTTAGCAGAAGAAAAAGGTGAATACAACAACTTGTTGAGATGCTTAGCAGAAGAAAAATTTAAATACAACATCTTGTTGAGCAGCTTAGCAGAAGAAAAAGGTGAATACAAATTTAATGCAAGATTTTAAGAGCCTCTGATAAACAGTATGCATTTGAATGCAACCAATGAGCTTCCCTCGATATAACACAAACACAGCATTAACGTCTTGACATTGGAATCCACAAACAAAACAGTGGCCGTGTCCCAATACCCATACTAGCGTACTAAACAGTATGCAAAGAAATATATATAATGTATAGTATTTTGAAAAAAATATGCGATTGCGTTGACTCGTTAATGCTATTCGTTCGTTTTGGTACAGCGTGTCAATTTATCTAATTATCAGCTGTTGTCAAACACTTGAGTCGGAAAAGACGAGTGACTTAAACTAGATCAGCCTAAATGAGTATGCAGAATGTAGTACGCTAGTATGGGTATTTGGACACAGCCAGTTACTTTTCTCTGTCAGATGATTCAGTTCATGAAAGCTCTACTGTATCTCAATGGGAATCTCCTGCTTAAAATGTATGTTGCAAATAATATTTTGCAAATATGTTTTTTTTTTTAAATATACGTATATATTTCCAATATTAATACCTTGGCCTCAGTCCCGGCCACCAGGTCTTTAAGCTCAAGGATCTTGTCGTTGATGGATGAGCGGTAGCGCTTCTCGATGGCGTTGTGGGCGGTGCGCTTCTCGCCCTTGGGGGGCAGGCCCATAGGTTTACTGCTGATTGTGATACGGTTGATGGGCAGCTTGTCAGAGTCCATCATCACTGGCACTGTGGTCAGGAAGGTGCCACCACTCATCAGAGCCTAGAGGGAGAGAGAGATAGAGGGAGGGAGGTATGGAAGAAGAAAGAGGGAGGAGAGAGAGAGGGAGGGAGGGAGAAAGAAAGAGAGGGAGGGAGGGATGGAGAAAGAAAGAGGGAGGAGAGAAAGAGGGATGGAGGGATGGAGAAAGAAAGGAGGGAGAGAAAGAGAGGGAGGGAGGGATGGAGAAAGAGGGAGGGATGGAGAAAGAAAGGAGGGAAAGAAAGAGGGATGGAGAAAGAAAGAAGGAGGGAGGGATGGAGAAAGAAAGGAGGGAGAGAGAAAGAGAGGGAGGGAGGGATGGAGAAAGAAAGAGGGAAGAGAGAACGAGAGGGAGGGATGGAGAAAGAAAGAGGGAAGAGAGAACGAGAGGGAGGGATGGAGAAAGAAAGGAGGGAGAGAAAGAGGGATGGAGAAAGAAAGAGGGAAGAGAGAAAGAGGGAGGGAGGGATAGAGAAAGAAAGGAGGGAGAGAAAGAGGGATAGAGAAAGAGGGAGGGAGGGATAGAGAAAGGAGGGAGAGAGAGAGAGAGGGATGGAGAAAGAAAGAGAGGAGGGAGAGAGAGAGGGATGGAGAAAGAAAGAGGGAAGAGAGAAAGAGGGAGGGAGGGATGGAGAAAGAAAGAAAGAAAGAAAGAAAGAAAGAGGGAGGGAGAAAGAAAGAGGAGGGAAAGAGAGGGAGGGAGAAAGAAAGAGGAGGGAGAGAAAGAGAGGGAGGGAGAAAGAAAGAGGAGGGAGAGACATTGTTTCTAAGAAGACAATCACTAAAGTAGCATCTAGATCAGGGTGTCAAACTCATTCGGGCTTCAACGACGTCCAGAGGGCCGCAATGAAAATGTGGTAGATACCATTGCCGTCAAAATGTGCACGAAATTGTTCTCTATCCATCGTTTTTGGAATTTTGCATTAGTGAGCTGGACAGAGGAAACTGTATGAATGTAGGTCCAAGACCATTTCTACACAGTTTCCATTCAGTTTTAGTCATCATCAAGTATATTAAGTTTGTTTCCCCCTCAAACAGGCAGTATGTTTGACACGATGTCCTATACACCACAATACTTTCTATTCTTCCACTACCAGAAAAATACTTTTACACCATTTTTCTTTGGGAAAATTACCATTTCTAAATGCTGTTACTGCTTTATGACATTACTATTCCTACCATCGTGTTCCTAACTGGAGTGAGTGGGTGGTCTGGGCTGTGGTGGAGGTTCCTAACTGGAGTGAGTGAGTGGTCTGGGCTGTGGTGGTGGTTCCTACCTGGAGTGAGTGAGTGGTCTGGGCTGTGGTGGTGGTTCCTAACTGGAGTGAGTGGGTGGTCTGGGCTGTGGTGGTGGTTCCTAACTGGAGTGAGTGGGTGGTCTGGGCTGTGGTGGTGGTTCCTACCTGGAGTGAGTGGGTGGTCTGGGCTGTGGTGGTGGTTCCTAACTGGAGTGAGTGGGTGGTCTGGGCTGTGGTGGTGGTTCCTAACTGGAGTGAGTGGGTGGTCTGGGCTGTGGTGGTGGTTCCTACCTGGAGTGAGTGGGTGGTCTGGGCTGTGGTGGTGGTTCCTACCTGGAGTGAGTGGGTGGTCTGGGCTGTGGTGGTGGTTCCTAACTGGAGTGAGTGGGTGGTCTGGGCTGTGGTGGTGGTTCCTAACTGGAGTGAGTGGGTGGTCTGGGCTGTGGTGGTGGTTCCTAACTGGAGTGGGTGGTCTGGGCTGTGGTGGTGGTTCCTAACTGGGAGTGGTGGTCTGGGCTGTGGTGGTGGTTCCTAACTGGAGTGAGTGGGTGGTCTGGGCTGTGGTGGTGGTTCCTAACTGGAGTGAGTGGGTGGTCTGGGCTGTGGTGGTGGTTCCTAACTGGAGTGAGTGGGTGGTCTGGGCTGTGGTGGTGGTTCCTAACTGGAGTGAGTGGGTGGTCTGGGCTGTGGTGGTGGTTCCTAACTGGAGTGAGTGGGTGGTCTGGGCTGTGGTGGTGGTTCCTAACTGGAGTGAGTGGGTGGTCTGGGCTGTGGTGGTGGTTCCTAACTGGAGTGAGTGGGTGGTCTGGGCTGTGGTGGTGGTTCCTAACTGGAGTGAGTGGGTGGTCTGGGCTGTGGTTCCTAACTGGAGTGAGTGGGTGGTCTGGGCTGTGGTGGTGGTTCCTAACTGGAGTGGGTGGTCTGGGCTGGTCTGGGCTGGGTGGTCTGGGCTGTGGTTCCTAACTGGAGTGAGTGGGTGGTCTGGGCTGTGGTGGTGGTTCCTACCTGGAGTGAGTGGGTGGTCTGGGCTGTGGTTCCTAACTGGAGTGAGTGGGTGGTCTGGGCTGTGGTGGTGGTTCCTACCTGGAGTGAGTGGGTGGTCTGGGCTGTGGTTCCTAACTGGAGTGAGTGGGTGGTCTGGTCTGTGGTGGTGGTTCCTAACTGGAGTGAGTGGGTCTGGTCTGTGGTGGTGGTTCCTAACTGGAGTGAGTGGGTGGTCTGGGCTGTGGTTCCTAACTGGAGTGAGTGGGTGGTCTGGGCTGTGGTGGTGGTTCCTACCTGGAGTGAGTGGGTGGTCTGGGCTGTGGTGGTGGTTCCTACCTGGAGTGAGTGGGTGGTCTGGATGTGGTTCCTACCTGTGAGTGGTGGTCTCCTACCTGCAGTGAGTGGGTGGTCTGGGATGGTCCTGGGAGTGGGTGGTCTGGGATGTGGTTCCTACCTGGGTGAGTGGGTGGTCTGGGCTGGGTGGTGGTTCCTAACTGGAGTGAGTGGGTGGTCTGGGATGTGGTTCTGTGGGTGGTCTGGGATGTGGTGGTGGTTCCTACCTGCAGTGAGTGGGTGGTCTGGGATGTGGTGATGGTTCCTACCTGCAGTGAGTGGGTGGTCTGGGCTGTGGTGATGGTTCCTACCTGCAGTGAGTGGGTGGTCTGGGCTGTGGTGGTGGTTCCTACCTGCAGTGAGTGGTCTGGGCTGGGTCTGGGAGTGGGTGGTCTGGGATGTGGTTCCTACCTGCAGTGAGTGGGTGGTCTGGGCTGTGGTGGTGGTTCCTACCTGCAGTGAGTGGGTGGTCTGGGATGTGGTTCCTACCTGCAGTGAGTGGGTGGTCTGGGCTGATGGTGGTTCCTACCTGCAGTGAGTGGGTGGTCTGGGATGTGGTTCCTACCTGCAGTGAGTGGGTGGTCTGGGCTGTGAGTGAGTGGTGGTCTGGGATGTGGTGGTGGTTCCTACCTGCAGTGAGTGGGTGGTCTGGTGATGTGGTTCCTACCTGCAGTGAGTGGGTGGTCTGGGATGGTGGTTCCTACCTGCAGTGAGTGGGTGGTCTGGGCTGTGGTGTGGTTCCTACCTGCAGTGAGTGGGTGGTCTGGGCTGTGGTGGTGGTTCCTACCTGCAGTGAGTGGTCTGGGATGGTCTGGGCTGGGTGGTCTGGGATGGGTTCCTACCTGCAGTGAGTGGGTGGTCTGGGCTGATGGTGGTTCCTACCTGCAGTGAGTGGGTGGTCTGGGATGTGGTTCCTACCTGCAGTGAGTGGGTGGTCTGGGCTGTGGTGGTCTGGGATGTGGTTCCTACCTGCAGTGAGTGGGTGGTCTGGGCTGGGTGTGGTTCCTACCTGGAGTGAGTGGGTGGTCTGGGATGTGGTTCCTACCTGCAGTGAGTGGGTGGTCTGGGATGTGGTTCCTACCTGCAGTGAGTGGGTGGTCTGGGATGTGGTTCCTACCTGCAGTGAGTGGGTGGTCTGGGATGTGGTTCCTGCAGTGAGTGGGTGGTCTGGGTGGTTCCTACCTGCAGTGAGTGGGTGGTGGGATGTGGTTCCTACCTGCAGTGAGTGGGTGGTCTGGGATGTGGTTCCTACCTGCAGTGAGTGGGTGGTCTGGGATGTGGTTCCTACCTGCAGTGAGTGGGTGGTCTGGGATGTGGTTCCTACCTGCAGTGAGTGGGTGGTCTGGGATGTGGTTCCTACCTGCAGTGAGTGGGTGGTCTGGGATGTGGTTCCTACCTGCAGTGAGTGGGTGGTCTGGGATGTGGTTCCTACCTGCAGTGAGTGGGTGGTCTGGGATGTGGTTCCTACCTGCAGTGAGTGGGTGGTCTGGGATGTGGTGGTGGTTCCTACCTGCAGTGAGTGGGTGGTCTGGGATGTGGTTCCTACCTGCAGTGAGTGGGTGGTCTGGGATGTGGTTCCTACCTGCAGTGAGTGGGTGGTCTGGGATGTGGTTCCTACCTGCAGTGAGTGGGTGGTCTGGGATGTGGTTCCTACCTGCAGTGAGTGGGTGGTCTGGGATGTGGTTCCTACCTGCAGTGAGTGGGTGGTCTGGGATGTGGTTCCTACCTGCAGTGAGTGGGTGGTCTGGGATGTGGTTCCTACCTGCAGTGAGTGGGTGGTCTGGGATGTGGTTCCTACCTGCAGTGAGTGGGTGGTCTGGGATGTGGTTCCTACCTGCAGTGAGTGGGTGGTCTGGGATGTGGTTCCTACCTGCAGTGAGTGGGTGGTCTGGGATGTGGTTCCTACCTGCAGTGAGTGGGTGGTCTGGGATGTGGTTCCTACCTGCAGTGAGTGGGTGGTCTGGGATGTGGTTCCTACCTGCAGTGAGTGGGTGGTCTGGGATGCAGTGGTGGGTCTGGGATGTGGTTCCTACCTGCAGTGAGTGGGTGGTCTGGGATGTGGTTCCTACCTGCAGTGAGTGGGTGGTCTGGGATGTGGTTCCTACCTGCAGTGAGTGGGTGGTCTGTGTGGTTCCTGCAGTGAGTGGGTGGTCTGGGATGTGGTTCCTACCTGCAGTGAGTGGGTGGTCTGGGATGTGGTTCCTACCTGCAGTGAGTGGGTGGTCTGGGATGTGGTTCCTACCTGCAGTGAGTGGGTGGTCTGGGATGTGGTTCCTACCTGCAGTGAGTGGGTGGTCTGGGATGTGGTTACCTGCAGTGAGTGGGTGGTCTGGGACCTGCAGTGAGTGGGTGGTCTGGGATGTGGTTCCTACCTGCAGTGAGTGGGTGGTCTGGGATGTGGTTCCTACCTGCAGTGAGTGGGTGGTCTGGGATGTGGTTCCTACCTGCAGTGAGTGGGTGGTCTGGGATGTGGTTCCTACCTGCAGTGAGTGGGTGGTCTGGGATGTGGTTCCTACCTGCAGTGAGTGGGTGGTCTGGGATGTGGTTCCTACCTGCAGTGAGTGGGTGGTCTGGGATGTGGTTCCTACCTGCAGTGAGTGGGTGGTCTGGGATGTGGTTCCTACCTGCAGTGAGTGGGTGGTCTGGGATGTGGTTCCTACCTGCAGTGAGTGGGTGGTCTGGGATGTGGTTCCTACCTGCAGTGAGTGGGTGGTCTGGGTGGTCTGGGATGGTCTGGTGGTTCCTACCTGCAGTGAGTGGGTGGTCTGGGATGTGGTTCCTACCTGCAGTGAGTGGGTGGTCTGGGATGTGGTTCCTACCTGCAGTGAGTGGGTGGTCTGGGATGTGGTTCCTACCTGCAGTGAGTGGGTGGTCTGGGATGTGGTTCCTACCTGCAGTGAGTGGGTGGTCTGGGATGTGGTTCCTACCTGCAGTGAGTGGGTGGTCTACCTGATGTGGTTCCTACCTGCAGTGAGTGGGTGGTCTGGGATGTGGTTCCTACCTGCAGTGAGTGGGTGGTCTGGGATGTGGTTCCTACCTGCAGTGAGTGGGTGGTCTGGGATGTGGTTCCTACCTGCAGTGAGTGGGTGGTCTGGGATGTGGTTCCTACCTACCTGGGTGGTCTGGGATGTGGTTCCTACCTGCAGTGGGTGGTCTGGGATGTGGTTCCTACCTGCAGTGAGTGGGTGGTCTGGGATGTGGTTCCTACCTGCAGTGAGTGGGTGGTCTGGGATGTGGTTCCTACCTGCAGTGAGTGGGTGGTCTAGGATGTGGTTCCTACCTGCAGTGAGTGGGTGGTCTAGGATGTGGTTCCTACCTGCAGTGAGTGGGTGGTCTAGGATGTGGTTCCTACCTGCAGTGAGTGGGTGGTCTGGGATGTGGTTCCTACCTGCAGTGAGTGGGTGGTCTGGGATGTGGTGGTGGCCAGGGAGGTGATGCATGGAGAGGCCACAGTAGTGACCATACAGGGGTCACGGTTCAGGGTGGTCAGCAGCAGAGACTCAGCCTTGATAAACTGGGGCTGGAGCAATACCTGAGAGGAGGAGGAGCAAGGGAGAGGGAGAGAGAGATGGAGGGTTAGACTATAAGCCTGAGGGAGCAGTTCTGTTCCATTGAAATAAATTAGAAATTAAACAAATACTAGGACAATAATAGGTTTGAATGCAAAGAACAAATCATTTTTTTCTGGTGTATTGATATTCTTAGGGTTAATGAGTCTCAAACATAACACACACACACACTCACTCCAGGTGAACAAACTAACTTGTTGAATGTGATGTGATGCGATGGTCTGAGCTGGGGGGCTTGCTGAGGTGGTCAGGAGGGGGGCCGTGGTGGTCAGAGCCTGGATGGTCATTGGCTGAACACCGGAAGGGGACGACGACAGGCTGACCATGGGCTGGGCGGGGCCTCCTTGATGTTTGACAGCTTGAAAGATAATCAGGGTCATGTTCATTAGGCACCAAACAGAAGAAAACTGCCTGAAACAAGGAGGGAGTACTTAAATATTTGTTTCTGGGTTCAAAACGTCCTACTGGTATGGACTCAATTGTGTTTGAAATAGTTCAAGCTGTAAAACCAGCTGTAAAACTAAAACACCATATAAACTGTCGTCACCATAAGTCTTTGGCGAGGCCAAAGTTCACATACATTTTTTGCGTGGCTTAGTAGTGTATGACCTTTCCCCCTGGTGAGTGATATCATTATGGGATACTGGCTGAAGCGGGGAGTGGACACTACGGTACATTTGGTAGATATAAAGACACTTGAGTCACTGACCGATAACAGTGTGGATTATCATTGTAGGAATTACCTTTGACCTCTAGAAAACATACGATATGATGACTGTAGCAGGCAGTGTGTAACATAACAGTACAGGTGGCTGTAAAGACATTGGTCTACACAGAGTCAGTAGGTTTGTAATGCTGGGGCATGGCTGCATGGGGCAAATATCTTACTGTAGTTTCAAATCTCATTTTATTTGTCACATACACATGGTTAGCAGATGTTAATGCGAGTGTAGCGAGACACTTTTAAAGGGACAGTGTTGCACAGGTATGCAAGGTGTGTATATCTGAATATGGCTCAGAGAGTGTAGACAAAAAACCCTCTCAGCCTCAGGGACGGTCCTTCACTCTGACCAACGGGTATTAGATTGGGATTTTGACTGACAGTCAGCGGAGGTTGTTGAGTAACCCACTGACTCTCCTTTGGAAACATGCTGAACTACTACTGTTACTGCACCATAGAACACAACTCTACCTCCTCATAACATAACACCAAGTGGGCTTTCTTCAGGGAGTGAGTGTTTGTGCTTTGTATACCAGTTTCCATTGTCAGTCCCTACCTTTCGCCTTGAGAGAGAGACAGAGAGAGAGTGGGTGAGACAGTAGGAGTGTGAGCATGTGTAAACTGTTCCTCCAGTCATGCTCTGCTCTCATCCAGACACAACAGCATGGCCCTGCTCTGCATCATAAATAAGAAGTCTTAACGACCATGTGGCTCTACTACTAGCAACACATGGTGGGGTCCCTCCGTCCCTCCCATTACCTGGCAGGACAGGGCTGAGCAGGGAGGGCCATGGGGAAACCCCTACAACCATTAAAATAGCTATGTTTCATCTCCACGTGGAAGGGGTTAGGATTAGGGGGAGTGACTCAGTTGTACGTTTCCTTGCATTCGTTTGCTCCCTTGGCCTTATTTTCTGACTCATCCATTTACTACCAGCATTTCAACTATTAATACAGAGGAATGGAGACAATCTGTTCCTCACCTTTGTAGCCATTTTGGGTGCTGTAGTTAATCCGTATCTGCTGGGTGTGGGCCTGAGACTGCTGGGGGGCAGGAGAGGTGAACAGGGCTTGGGGGGCGGCGCTGAACACGGGGCTCTGGCCGGGTACAGTATGGGGGGAGGAGGCTGGGGGAGGAAGCTGGACTGGAACAGGGGCTGGGGGGGAGAGGACCGGCAGGGGCAGGTCAACCTTGGGCTGCCTGAGACCCTGAGCAGCCTGGGCTGATGGAGAGCCCTGCTGGGGAGCTGGCTGCGGCCTAGGCAGTGGTACAGGGGTGGAAGTGGTGACTTGGGCCAGAGGCGACTGCTGGAAGGTGGGGGGGTGGAAGGCCTTGTCTGGGGGGGAGGAACTGCGGATGATGGGGGGCCCCAGGAGAGCATCAAGGTGGGGGCTGCTGCTCAGGATTGAGGAGGTGGTGGATGGAGGGGAGGTGGTGGAGTGGGGCAGGCTGAGGGCAGGGAGGTCCTGGGTAGGGGTGACCCCTGTGAACTGAGGGGGTCAAAGAGACCCGCCATGTCCTGGTTGAACTCCACCATGTCCTGGTTGTTGATGAGCTGCAGCATGTCTGAGGAGAGATGGGGATATAGTCAGAGTACTCCATAGATTGAGAGAAGCAGAGACAGGGGATGCCTTGTTAACCATGACATTGCCACAGGTCAAATAAGGCAAAACTAAAACAAAGTAATCTAAGTTGAAGACTGTGATTAGTTGAATCATGTGTTAAAGCTAGACTGGAACAAACAGCTGTACACACACACAGCAGAGCCTTTTGTTCACTCCATACTGCACTCATTTTGAACATCTTAAAAACCTCTTGAGTGTAGGGGGAGTGGCAGTATTTAGATTTTGGATGAAAAACATACCCACATTTAACTGCCTATTTCTCGGGCCCAGATTCTAGAATATGCATATAATTGTAAGATTAAGATAGAAAACACTCAAGTTTCAAAAACTGTCAAAATATTGTCTGTGAGTATAACAGATATGATATTACAGGCGAAAACCTGGGGGAAAACCAACCAGGAAGTGGCTTCTATTTTGAAAGCTCCATGTTCCATAGCCTGCCTTCGCTCCATTTAAAGGGATATCAACCAGATTCCTTTTCCTATGGCTTCCCCATGGTGTGAACAGTCTTTAAACATAGTTTCAGGCTTTTATTTTGAAAAATGAGCGAGAAAGATCACATCAGCTGGGTGTCCCCAGAATTTTGCTTGCGCAAAAGTTTGGAGCAGCCATTGTGTCTCTCTCTCCTATTGACGAAGCTAAAGTACCGGTTGATATATTATCGATTATATATTGAAAAAAACAACCTGAGGATTGATTATAAAAATACGTTTGACGTGTTTCTGTGGACATTACGGATACTATTTGGAATTTGTCTGCGATGTCGTGACCGCTCGCGCCTGTGGATTTCTGAACATAACATGCCAAACAATTGGAGGTATTTTGAATATAAAAATAATCTTTATGGAACAAAAGGAACATTTATTGTGTAACTGCGAGTCTTGTGAGTGCAAACAGCTGAAGATCAAAGGTAAGCGATTTAATTTCTTGCTTTTCTGACTTTCGTGACCAATCTACTTGGCGGCTAGCTGTTTGTAACATTTTGCAGACTGAGAGAGATGTTCTTACATAAACGCTTGGATAGCTTTCGCCGAAAAGCTTTATTGAAATCTGACACGCCAGGTGGATTAACAACAAGCTACGCTGTGTTTTGCTATATTGCACTTATGATTTCATGAAAATTTAATATTTTTAGTCATTTAATTTGAATTTGGCACACTGCAATCCAGCTGATGTTGGCGTAAATGATCTCGCAAACGGGATGGGTGCATCAGCGTGCCTCCCAATGACCAAACCACGTTTCTGAGCCTCTGAATGGAGCAGAGATAAAACCCTGTAACCCAATCGGAGCATTTCATGATGGTCAACTAAAGGCTTAAATTAAAACTTGAACCACTGGGTGACTGACTGACAGAGCATTTCTCCCATCTCTCTCGCCACACCACATGGTAATGTGTCACTTAATCTCTGCCGTAACTCCACTAGAAAAACCAAGAACTGGGCTCAAAGTGTCCCAGAGTAGGTGCTGATCTAAGATCAGTTTTGATCATAATGAATCAAATTATCATGAACACAAAAGATCTGATCCTAGAACAGCACTCATACTCAGATACTTTGTGGATATGGGCCCTGATCTGAGAAGTAGAGCAGGACAGTAAATGGGGCCAGCTCAGTTTAGTCCTGGTCAGTAATGCAGTTATTATGGGCCCCTGCAGCAGAGCAGACTGGCTCTATGCCACTCTAATGGGCTCCAAAAGGGCCACAGCGAGATGGGCAACACAATACACACTATGATCACAGTCACACCATGCCAGACCTGCAGCTACTTCACTACTATTCACAGCATTATGATGCACACGGTCTGTCAAAAGGACAACAACCCTGAGTAGGTGAGGATGGGGACGCAAGAAGAATTGAGTGTTGATGAAAAGGGTGATGTTTACTATGCTATGATGCACCCTCCAGGAAAACATGGTATGGTAGCACTTTACATTAGAACATGGAACTGAGTAATAGTAGCAAGTTAATTACTCACACTGAAAACGTTATTCTCTAATAATACAACAGGCCTTGTTTTAGGGTAATACACTGTATAGCATACTTGTTTTAGCAGCTAGAGATGCTCACAAATATTGTCTATAGCTTCTGGATTTCCAACGGAAATAGGCTGTAGGTTTGGCTATCCCAAATGAGTTTCAGGGAGCACAGTGAGGAGGCTGTTCCCTGGCAAAGAGAAATACAATTTTGTTTAATCTTAGACCAAATCATCAAGCTAATAGTCATATGTTATAAGGACTAGGTCCAGTAATAACGGAACACACTTCATGCTTCTGCCTTTGCTCTCTGTCTGCACTGGCACACCAGTCTGACTAGCCTGGATTTGTAAACCAATGTTTTGTATGAGGTGATCGCTGCCGACCAATCAGAAAGTGCCTCAGACACTTGCAATGCAGACCAGCCCCCAAGATAGAAAGAGAGGAAGCACTTGTGGTTTCAATGAGAAGGGGTTACTATGGGACAATTTAGTGCTGGGTTACTCTCGGTCAATTTTTAGGGTAGTGCGTGGAATCAATGAAGGGTGAGATGCTGCAGCAGAGCAGTTGTTGGCAAACAACCAACCATTGATTATACTGAAAAATAACATCAGTTAATATCACCAACGAATCGAATAGCCACCATTCAATTGAATGCACTGATGCATTAACGTAACTAGGTTCGATATAACTTAACTAATTTAAATATAAACGATTAACATTATTAATAAGACTGCAACATATGATTCATTCAAACATAAATATGAATTATATATGGATGGGAAAAAAGCAACCATCAGATCATGATTCATGTTCTAGACTTATTTCACGCCTCTTGAAATGAACCCGACAGGGAACGCTCGACATTAACCTCGTCGTGATGTCAGTAGGACAAGTTGGAGGGGGCGGGGCACATTAACTAGCGTCTGTTCCGTTCATCACACACCAGCTAACTGTGAACAGTTCGTGCAGCTCGTGTAGTATGCACATTGTTTTAACTTATCAATAACATTCAAAATAGCAGATATAAATGTGTCTAGAGTTAGATCAGAACCAAAACGCAAGAACGAGAGCAGCAACAACAGAAAAACAAGCACCGAACTCAGACAGTAGCTAGCTAGCTAGTTCCATACGGTTAGCTAGGATTCTCCTCGACCCCGAGAGAAGGAAGCCTTCTCCTACTACCACATAACGTTACTGTTTGAGTCTAATATAAAGCTCGTTAATTTGATTTAAGGTCATAACTAATGTAAGTTAGCTAACTAAGCTGTACATCGTTCTAAATTACTCACTGGGTGCCTATACGTACTTAATGATACCTCACTCAGTAACGCTATGTGTACAAGCTGTTTCATGTATGTGTTGCTGCCATTGCTGTCACTTGTTTGGCTAGCTAACATTCGCAACAACAATAGCTAACGCGTTACTAAGTTCAAGTTGTCCGTTTTGCTAGCTAGTTTACTAGTAAGCTTAACGTTCTTACCATCTATGTCATTGAGCAAAGCCGTGTCAATATCGCTGGGGTCATTTAGGGATATGGTTGGATCCAGATTATCCAGTGACTGATCGTCAAAAGACAAGTTCATTTTTGCTGTCTCGTTATGGTCAGCTAACTCACTGTGGCTAAAAACTTACGATTTCCACTTAAATCGATGTTTGTGTATCTAGCTACATTTGCAATTATTCCAGTGAGATCAACTCTGTTATTGATCTGTCAAATAGTGCCTTCTGTCTTCATATTGATGCCCAAGAGGCACACTTCTCACGCTAAACAGTGCTCATTGAGGATCCACATGCTTAGCCAGCTAGTTACAGAGCGCTTAATGAGTGACACTTGTTCTAGCCAACCCCCGACCACTTGTGAATTCTGACTCCCCCTTCATGGTCTCATACCTTTTTTTTGACTGGCAACTCCAGAACGATATACAGTGTCCATGGTATTTACATTTGTGCATGGCTATTGCAAATAATAAAAAGCTGTGTTTCTTGAAAACTACTATAATGTAGGATGAACACTGTGGGGAAATACATATCAAACGTTAATAAGCTTCTTCAAGTGCCAAATACATCAATTGAACGTGGAAATGTCATGCTTTTAATATTTGTTTTGTTTTGTGGTCTGTACTTATATAATGCATTAATTACGTTTTATAATCGAGAAAACGGCATTGTCCTCTGGAAAACGACAGCATGGCTTAACAGCCAATCAACGCCAAGCAGGGGTGGGCTAACAACTGTTCAAGCTTATGTGGCCCGTAGTGATGACTCTGTCTGTAGAACCAGAGAATTCGACCAATGGGGAACTCGGAAACCGAGTGGGGTGATCTGACATCACGACTTTGGCTCCCGTGGTTACATCATGTATTTCTCCTGGAGTCGTGGAGGGGAAGGGGGAGCTGGCTAAATATATGGAGGGACATAGTACAGTGCCCAGTGCGGCTTCAAAACTTTTAGGGCAAGACGAGATTAACAGGGTTGATTTAACAAAGCTCATGGAAGTCCCCTTTGGTTGGACAATGACATGTAAGCATAAAGTCAACGCAAATATTTCCTTCAAAGAATAAATAACAAAAACACATTATTCAAACCATGGTAATTAAGCAATTAACACAAAGTAATGGCTCTCTAAAAAGACTATTCAATAATCAATAATAACCTTGATCAAATTATCCGATATGTGGTTTGTAGTAGGACATGTGAGCCGTGTGTGAGCTCACCAAAACACAAGCACACACAAAGGGGGCACAACAAAGGTGTGGTACTGGAAAGAAATGGGTCAACGACCGACAGTAGCACAGCTGCAAACTAGTTGTTGAATAGCAAGCAGTGGAGCAGGAGAGATATAGTATATAGGGGCCCGGCCTGCTGTCAGCAGGACTGCCTTTGTTGCCTGGGGCGATTGTTGTCCTGACTGACATGATGCTCTTTTGAATCTGGTAACACACCAGGAGATCAGTGTGCTGCTCAACAGGCAGCCAAAGGAGCAGTCAATTATCAGCATAGATCCAAGAGAGGTCTATGGGTGTGCACTGTATTCAGTCAGGGAGATCCAGGCAGATCTAAACTGAACAAAAATCTAAAATGTTGGTCCCATGTTTCATGAGCTGAAAAAAAAGAAAATGTCCATACACACAAAAAGCTTATTTCTCTCAAATTGTGCACACATTTGTTTACGTCCCTGTTAGTGAGCATTTCTCATTTGCCAAGATAATCCATCTACCTGACAGGTGTGGCATATCAAGATTAAACAGCATGATCATTACACAGGTGCAACTTATGCTGGGGACAATAAATGGCCAGTCTAAAATGTGCAGTTTTATCACACAACACAATGCCACAGATATCTCAAGTTTTGAGGGAGCGTGTAATTGGCATGCTGACTGCAGGAATGTCCACCAGAACTGTTGCCAGAGAATTTAATGTTAATTCCTCTACCATAAACCACCTTAATGTCATTTTAGAGAATTTGGCAATATGTCCAACCGGCCTCACAACCGCAGGCCACGTGTAACCATGCCAGCCCAGGACCTCCACATCCGGCTTCTTCTCCTGCGGGATGGTCTGAGACTAACTACCCGGACAGCTGCTGGAACTGAGTTTGCACAGCTGAAAAAGTTCTGCGCAAACTGTCAGAAATTGTCTCAGGGAAGATCATCTGTGTGCTCGTCATTCTCACCAGGGTCTTGACCTGACTGTAGCTCTGCATCGTAACTGACTTCAGTGGGCAAACGCTCACCCCCGATGGACCCCGGCCCGCTGGAGAAGTGCACTCTTCACAGATGAATCCCGGTTGCAACTTTACCGGGCAGATGGCAGACAGAGGGTATGGCGTCATGTGGGCGAGGGGTTTGCTGATGTCAACGTTGTGAACAGTGCCCCATGGTGGCAGTGGGGTTATGGTATGGGCAGGCATAAGGTAGACAACAAACACAATTGCATTTTAATCAATGGCAATTTGAATGCACAGAGATACCGTGATGAGATCCTGAGGCCATTTATCCGCCGCCATCACGTCATGTTTCAGCATGATAATGCACAGCCCCATGTTGCAAGGTTCTGTACACAATTCCTGGAAGCTGAACATGTCCCAGTTCTTCCATGGCCTGCATACTCACCAGACATGTCACCCATTGAGCACGTTTGGGATGCTCTGGATAGACATGTACAACAGCGTTTTCCAGTTCCCACCAATATCCAGCAACTTCGCACAGCCATTAAAGAGTGGGACAACATTCCACAGGCCAAAATCAACAGCCTGATCAACTCTATGCGAAGGAGATGTGTCTTGGTGCATGAGGCAAATGATGGTCACACCAGATACGGACTGGTTTTCTGATCCACGCCCCTACTTTAAGGTATTTCTATTCCCAGTCATGTGAAATCCATCGATTAGGCCTAATTTATTTACTTAAAAATGGACAGATTTTCTTTTGTGAACTGTAACTCAGTAAAATCGTTGAAATTGTTGCGTGAATACATCTGGAGTGTCTGCATGGACATCAACAGGAAACGATTACCTTGGCATGGGAGGGGAGGTATACAGTGGGGGGAAAAAGTATTTAGTCAGCCACCAATTGTGCAAGTTCTCCCACTTAAAAAGATGAGGCAGGCCTGTAATTTTCATCATAGGTACACTTCAACTATGAAAGACAAAATGAGAAATAAAATCCAGAAAAATCACATTGTAGGATTTTTTATTAATTTATTTGCAAATTATGGTGGAAAATAAGTATTTTGTCACCTACAACCAAGCAAGATTTCTGGCTCTCACAGACCTGTAACTTATTCTTTAAGAGGCTACTCTGTCCTCCACTCGTTACCTGTATTAATGGCACCTGTTTGAACTTATCAGTATAAAAGACACCTGTCCACAACCTCAAACAGTCACACTCCAAACTCGACTATGGCCAAGAACAAAAAGCTGTCAAAGGACACCAAAAAGAGCTGTCAAAGGACACCAGAAGTTTGCTAGAGAGCATTTGGATGATCCAGAAGAAGGGAGAATGGACAGATTTTGGTCAGATGAAACCAAAATATAAATTTTCGGTAAAAACTCAACTCGTCGTGTTTGGAGGACAAAGAATGCTGAGTTGCATCCAAAGAACACCATGCCTACTGTGACGCATGGGGGTGGAAACATCATGCTTTGGGGCTGTTTTTCTGCAAAGGGACCAGGACGACTGATCCGTGTAAAGGAAAGAATGAATGGGGCCATGTATCGTGAGATTTTGATTGAAAACCTCCTTCCATCAGCAAGGGCATTGAAGATGAAACGTGGCTGGGTCTTTCAGCATGACAATGATCCCAAACACACCGCCCGGGCAACAAAGGAGTGGCTTCGTAAGAAGCATTTCAAGGTCCTGGAGTGGCCGAGCCAGTCTCCAGATCTCAACCCCATAGAAAATCTTTGGAGGGAGTTGAAAGTCAGTGTTGCCCAGCAACAGCCCCAAAACATCACTGCTCTTGAGGAGATCTGCATGGAGGAATGGGTCAAAATACCAGCAACAGTGTGTGAAAACCTTGTGAAGATTTACAGAAAACGTTTGACCTCTGTCATTGCCAACAAAGGATATATAACAAAGTATTGAGATAAACTTTTGTTATTGACCAAATACTTATTTTCCACCATAATTTGCAAATACATTCATTAAAAATCCTACAATGTGATTTTCTGGATTTTTATCTTCTCATTTTGTCGTCATAGTTGAAGTGTACCTATAATGACAATTACAGGCCTCTCTCATCTTTTTAAGTTGGAGAACTTGCACAATTGGTGGTGACTAAATATTTTTTTGCACCACTGTATAAGGGGAAAGATTCAGGGCAGGGGAAACATGCAGTGCTATGAATAACATGGTGCAAGAAGTGAGTCTGTTGCATCACTCAGTGGGCCACTACGCCAGGTTGAACTATGAGCTCGTCTTTGCCTGAATTTACCATGCGTGTTCACTATCATATTTCATATACCAACACCATCACAAGGACAAATGTAATACACACAAGAAAATAACCATAAACAAAGTGTTTGTAGAGGTCACACGTTGCTAGTGTTTTATTGGTTAATACGTGCATAATCAGGTCACACAATAGAAAGCTGAAACCAAAGTAATGAATTGCAGAACAGCACAGCCATAGAACACCCACATCATCATACAGGAGGGACAAGAGTTCTCCTGACCATTTAGTCTAGACCGGAACATTTCCTAGTCAGGAAAAACAGCTGTTCCTCAACAGAACACCGGAGGACACCATTTCCAGCTCCCCTATGTCCATACTCAGTGAGCAAAACTGGTTGAAAAAACATTTAACTAGTTTTGCTGTTGAAATTACATATTTCAACCAGTTTGCGGGTAGTGAAGAGATACATTGGGTTACAATGTCCAATAGCTCATTCCTGTTGCAACCCAACAGGTCCACATGTTCCATAGCAACCCAACAGGTCCACATGTTCCATAGCAACCCAACAGGTCCACATGTTCCATAGCAACCCAACAGGTCCACATGTTCCATAGCAACCCAACAGGTCCACATGTTCCATAGCAACCCAACAGGTCCACATGTTCCATAGCAACCCAACAGGTCCACATGTTCCATAGCAACCCAACAGGTCCACATGTTCCATAGCAACCCAACAGGTCCACATGTTCCATAGCAACCCAACAGGTCCACATGTTCCATAGCAACCCAACAGGTCCACATGTTCCATAGCAACCCAACAGGTCCACATGTTCCATAGCAACCCAACAGGTCCACATGTTCCATAGCAACCCAACAGGTCCACATGTTCCATAGCAACCCAACAGGTTCACATGATCCATAGCAACCCAACAGGTCCACATGTTCCATAGCAACCCAACAGGTCGACATGTTCCATAGCAACCCAACAGGTTCACATGATCCATAGCAACCAACAGGTCGACATGTTCCATAGCAACCCAACAGGTCGACACGTTCCATAGTAACCCAACAGGTCGACACGTTCCATAGCAACCCAACAGGTCGACACGTTCCATAGCAACCCAACAGGTTCACATGATCCATAGCAAACCAACAGGTTCACATGATCCATAGCAAACCAACAGGTTCACATGATCCATAGCAAACCAACAGGTTCACATGATCCATAGCAAACCAACAGGTTCACATGATCCATAACAAACCAACAGGTTCACATGATCCATAACAAACCAACAGGTTCACATGATCCATAACAAACCAACAGGTTCACATGATCCATAACAAACCAACAGGTTCACATGATCCATAACAAACCAACAGGTTCACATGATCCATAACAAACCAACAGGTTCACATGATCCATAGCAAACCAACAGGTTCACATGATCCATAGCAAACCAACAGGTTCACATGATCCATAACAAACCAACAGGTTCACATGATCCATAACAAACCAACAGGTTCACATGATCAAACCAACAGGTTCACATGATCCATAACAAACCATAAAACCAACAGGTTCACATGATCCATAACAAACCAACAGGTTCACATGATCCATAACAAACCAACAGGTTCACATGATCCATAACAAACCAACAGGTTCACATGATCCATAACAAACCAACAGGTTCACATGATCCATAACAAACCAACAGGTTCACATGATCCATAACAAACCAACAGGTTCACATGATCCATAACAAACCAACAGGTTCACATGATCCATAACAAACCAACAGGTTCACATGATCCATAACAAACCAACAGGTTCACATGATCCATAACAAACCAACAGGTTCACACAACCATCTGATCGGAGGACAGCGTAAAAGAGTAAGCATATACATAACGCTTTCTGGTTATAAAAAATAAAATAAAAAGTGACACACATAGAAATCAACTGTTTAAAGTGACATGTTATTTTTGTTCAGTAACAAAGAATCTTAGTTCAAACATCTCTATGCTTTGTCCAGCCTTAAGACATAAGAGGAACAGCAACTGTTGATTGTAAAATGTATGCTACTATTTCATAAGAGGTGGAATTAAAGCAACAGAAGACCAACGAGGACAAGAATGAAACAGAGTTAAAGCGCATTAATAACAGTTTATTCTGTTACAGTATTCTCAAACACATTCAAACATTAATGCCCAAGACAAATCATACAAATAATGTACTTGTTTGTAATATCACCCTCTAATATTTATAAATGATTGTTACAAATAATGTTTGATCTGAAAGCAGATGTTTTTAAATAAAATACAGTAAGGTCTTTTTTACTTATTTGAGTATCTCATTTACAGTATAATACACATAACTTTGATAAGTATATAAGGAGACTTGTAAGTAAACACATAGTTCCTATTGAAGTGAAACGTCATGGCGTTTTGTAGTTATTCATTTGGTGTTAATTGTAGAAGCTTTATAAGCATTAACTTTGAAAAGTACTGGCAAAAGAGTTGAAATGAAGAACGATACTCTTTTACCTCAAAGGTCTGTAGCCCATGTTTTCCTGACAACAGGAAGAGAATGGTATGCCCTCATCTAACTCCATTACCTACTGTAGGTAAGCAAAGTAAAATAGAATGTTAACAGGTTAAAAAGGGGCAGTCCCACTAGCAGAGTCACAGCCCACAGCTACCACCCACTGTAACCCTCAAAAATAAAAGACAGGAAGCTTTACCAGACAATTTAGACCACAGTAAAAACACATAAAACACGGTAAAAATAACGTTTTTGGTCATCCTCCCGAAGCACATCCAAACCTATTTCTGTTCCACACATGTATGTGTAAAGAGAGGAGAGCAGGGGAGCTTCCCCAAAGTAGAAAGGATCTGGGAGGAATTAATTTTCCTGCATGACATTACTGTATACAACCAGGAGACCAAACAATACATTAATGAGTTAGCCTTTCAACTTAGCGACCTACACAAAAGCTAATAATTCAGTTGTACTGCAGGTAACTCACATATTTCTGATGTATATACACATATTTATGAAAACATACGTACATGCATGTTTGCAATAACTCTTTTCTGTGAAGTATGCTACCAATACGCCATCATAAATTTACAATTTGATTCGATTTTCAGTGCCATATTTCACCTGCACTATTCCTTTAATTTCCATATCAGGAAAAAGTGTCTGTTTTTCTATTTCCGACTGTCTGTAAAGTGTGCTTTGTAGAGCAGAAAAGGGCTGAAATTTCATAAAGATATAAAATCATATGCAATTAGTCTAAGAAAATGTCTTGTGTCCCATCTTATTAACACAAGGATAAACATACCGAAACGGTCAAGGGTCCAAAAGTGCATAAAGTTCATGAAATTGGTCTCATGGTAGAAGGGGAAGGAAAACATTGAAGAATAGCCCAATATCAGAAGACACCAGTGGAGGCTGCTGAGGGGCTGGAAAGAAGCAAATGGAATGGCATTAAACACATGGAAACCATGTGTTTGATGTTGTTGATACCCTTCCACTTATTCCGCTCCAGCCATTACCACGTTCCCACCCTTCCCAATTAAGGTGCCACCAACCTCCTCTGATAAACAATTACTAAATGAGTTTGTCATTAAAAAGTCTTTGGAAGAACTCAAAATCGCTACACTTAGATAGTGTACAGGTAGTCCCAGAGCGGAACGTCACTGCTGCAACTCATACGGCTGTTGTCGTGGTAGTATTAATCACATTCCATTTGTCACATGCGCAGAATACAACAGACCTTACTGTGAAACGCTTATTTTACAAGCCCTTAACCAACAATGCAGTTTTATGAAAAATAATAGAGTTATGAAAAATATTTACTAAATGAATCAAAGTAAAAAATAAAAGAGCAACAATAAAGTAACAATAACGAGGCTATATACAGGGGGTAACGGTAACGAGTCAATGTATGGTACCGGTACCCCCTGTATATTATCGATCAGAAATATTTGGTGGGTGTTACTTAGGTTCTGATTGAAGACTATTTTGGACCCTTTCCTTCCCTACAGTATGTACACACCACACAGATAACATGGGGGGAAGTTGACAACAGCTTTTCAAAGAGGAAAGCAAATAGAAAAGCTGTGTGACAGATATTTGCTGTGGTGCCATAGGGCTTGAACCTTGACATGGCTGCTTGCAGCTGTATATATTTGTTCCTTCTCCCTTTTGAAATGTGGAGACAGGCAGATACAGGTAAGTCATGTTTGCTATTTGGCCCTGCAGAACTCGTGCCATAATTGAGTAACACTAGCATGGAGTCTGTCAAACAGTAGTCTTTCCTCATGCATTGCCTTTCCCTGTACCAACATTTCCCAACTGTAGAATGGGTAATGAAAGGGTTAAGGAAACCTAAAAAGGAACATGAGTAAATAATACAAAAGAGACAACTACAGAGTGCAGCGCTAGTACATAGTACAGTACAAACCGTTAAAAGAATAAATGCATAAATTATTCATAAGCTACATTTATTAAAATAACAGTCCTCCTCTGTTTGTATAGACTATATGCCTCGGTCTGCTTTTTCAGAAGGATTTTTTCTGTTAACCTTCACACCTTCAGAGGAACATAAAGACAGGGTTTTGTCATGTTATCCTCATCCTCACAATGTTAGGTTATATCCTCCTTAGGGTAGCTATCTGCAGATGAGATACAAGACGACAGACACATCCCACACTGACAGACGGATCAAAACCTCAATAGTAATACATGATGCAACGCGGCTGGGCAGGCAGACAGCAAGCATGGTCCTCTGCAGGAGGAGGATTGGTGTTCAGGTCAGTAGCTACACTGCTGCTTGGCAGGAGTGGCGGATAGGGGATACCTAGGTACTGCAGATGCCTCAGAGAGAGAGGTTTCCTGGGGGAGAGTCTACAAGGCAAAGAGGGCATCCTCCGTCCGTTCAGCCTTCTTGCGGGTGCCGCTGGGGGCGCTGAGAGGGGGACCAGGCTCATCACCAGGGAGCGATGGTAAGGAATCGACCACCTTCGCTCGATCCTCCAGAAACTTATCAAACTCTAGAGGAAGAGGAGAGGAAACCCCTGTTAACAGCAGGACATATAAAAATGGTTAGTCAGTTGTTAACTTTTTGCGTAGTGATCCTCATTGCTGCACCTTCTGGAGAGGCACAGTACTGTATGTTTTTGCCCCACATCAGCAGTGAAACACCTGATTCAGCCAATAAATGTGTTGAAGATCAGTAGATTGGTTGAATCAGGTGTGATGGTACTAAGCTGAGACAAAAGCCTGCAGTACTGCGGCTCTCCAGGAGCAGGATTGAGAATAACAGCACAAAGGCTGCGTTTAAACAGACAGCCCAATTCTGATCTGATTGGTCAAAAGACCAATTAAGTGACAAAAGATCAGAATTAGGCTGCCGGTGTAAACGCAGCCTAATATATCAAGTACTAAAGAGCTGATCAGAGAATTTTGACACACAAATTAGGAAACTGAATCTATGCCACATTTAATGAGAGCTTCTACATGAGACATGCACAGTATCAAGTGTTAGTGCCCTGAATCCATCCATACCTTCACTCGTTACCCCTTCCTCACCATCTAAACCATCGCCTTTCTATTCAGAGGAGAAGAAATGGAAATCAGTGAATCCATAACATTTGTGGGCAAGTCTGCCAGGAGGAGCACACAACCATTGACTCACCAAGATGCCTTACAGTAAATGGACATTGTTAGGCGTCAAAGTCGAAACATTAGTCTTCCCTTCGGTATTGAATAAGTATGGGTTGCAAAATTCTTTCCCAAAATCCCCTTGTTCTCCTTAAATCTCGGAGTAGAATTCACAGATTTCCTGCTTATTCCCTCTTGATTCCAGGAATTTTCCAACAAGGATTTCTTGAAAACCAGGGGATTTTGGGAAAGTTAAGGACATGTTACAACCCTACGTACAAGTTGACTAAGCTACTTACCTTCCTGACCTCTACAGGACACCATTCACAACTCAGGGAGGTCACTCTCACGCAGTGCTTTTGTACTGACATTGAGGTACTTCAAGAACATGTACTTTCCACCACTGTAACGGACCCATGCTTCCACCATACTTCAATAGACCCATCCACTCGTCCATCCAGCTTTTCAGAACCTGTTTACTCTGCTATATCCCTTTAAGGACCTGTGAGTACCTTTCACATTCATCAGGGACAACCACTGTAGCATCACCTGATGTGATATGATACAATACCAATGTCATCTTTAGACAGGCAGGTTTTATTCTTCACTCCAATAGATTCTCTAGATTAGCATTATGGTAGCATGTGAGAGATAGGTCACAGTTATATCACTCTCATCATTGGTGGAAAACCATTAGTCAGATAATGAATGGATGGAAGATGGTCAACTAAAGTTTAGAACACTACATGTGATCTACCTGGTTACGTGAGATGGATAGAAATGTGACTAAAGAAAAAGAAATGAGAGAGAAAAGAGAGGAGAGAGAGAAGAGAGCGAGAGAAATCAAGGTAAAGAAGCTCACCACATCAGCACAGAGCCACTCCTCTATGTCATCCATGACAGAGGACTGCGATACGGGGATCTATGGAGCAAAGCCATGGACAAACCCAGCGGACGGCACAAAGCCACACAATAATAAACCCACCGCCACACCCACCAGACAACACAACAGAACAAGGAAATGACAAAAACAAAAGAAAAACAACAAGAAAAAGATTCACCGGAGGCTCTGAGAGGAAAATGACAAATAACAAAAACAAAGCCATCAAACCAAAACCAAGATCAGAGGAAGAGAACACCAGACACATGGCAGTAGTCCTCAGACAGTCTCTGTGTGTGCAGGTTCCTCTTTCATGTTCAACTCATTGATTTATTATGCATAGGGACAGGATTTCTAGCTGACTACATGATCTGACCAGGAAAAAATAAATAAGAAGAATTGGGTCCCTGGGCATAGGCTATTATCAGTTCATAGGCTATTACCAGTTCATAGGCAGTAACCAGTTCATAGGCTATTACCAGTTCATAGGCAGTAACCAGTTCATAGGCTATTACCAGTTCATAGGCTATTACCAGTTCATAGGCTATTACCAGTTCATAGGCTATTACCAGTTCATAGGCTATTACCAGTTCATAGGCTATTACCAGTTCATAGGCTATTGCCAGTTCATAGGCTATTACCAGTTCATACGCTATTACCAGTTCATAGGCACTAATCAGTTCATAGGCTATTACCAGTTCATAGGGTATTGCCAGTTCATAGGGTATTGCCAGTTCATAGGGTATTGCCAGTTCATAGGGTATTGCCAGTTCATAGGGTATTGCCAGTTCATAGGCTATTACCAGTTCATAGGCAGTAACCAGTTCATAGGCTATTGCCAGTTCATAGGCTATTGCCAGTTCATAGGCTATTGCCAGTTCATAGGCTATTGCCAGTTCATAGGCTATTGCCAGTTCATAGGCTATTGCCAGTTCATAGGCTATTACCAGTTCATAGGCTATTACCAGTTCATAGGCAGTAACCAGTTCATAGGCTATTACCAGTTCATAGACAATAACCAGGGCCCAGAGATTTACCTGGGTCAAATCACATGGTCAGGATTCTGGGAAAACTCTTGTCCCAGACTACTCCCAAGGTATTTATTTTGTCCTCGTTAGTTCTAATGAGTAGGCATGAAACTACCAGCTGATTTGATAGCTACAGTTATGTAACACTGTTAATTAGTCCAGGTCATTAGTCAATTAGCAGATCAGGAAATTCACATGAGTCAATCATTTATTGGAAGGACAACCAGCAAATCACAGGGACCACCGAAGACTGGGAATGAGGACTAATGTCATAATGACACAAGCACACACAGAGCATGAGCAACGCTGGCTGCATGACATCATGCAGTGATAGTGAGAATGGAAAGGAGAAGGTGAGAGGGTGGATGCCATGGTTTGTGTGTCATGTGGAGGTCGGAGTGACTCAGGGTACAGTACCAGCAATCGGGACTGATAGGAGAGGGGTCAATGGTCATGAAGGCTGCCCTAACATTTGCATATATGCACAGGTCTAGGATCAGCTTACACTCCTGGTTTAATGGTTCTGGGTGAAAGTATACCCATATGCACAGATCTAGGATCAGTTCACCTTCCCCAGATCCTAACCTGAACCATTCATTAAAACATCCATATCACGATGTAACTGAATCCTATCCGATCTCTTTCAATCTCCTTTTAGTTGCCGATCACAAAGATCCAAGAGAAGGAGATACTGAGAAGTTACACAGAAGTACACAAACTAGTGGTGTTGAGAGCAGAACACTATGATGGAGAAGAGATCATGTTCAAGCTACCAGGCATCTGCATTCACGGATGTCATGTTGACAATCTAGTCTTTAGAATCTCGATGATCTAACAGATCAAATTCCACTGTTGTGTACCGATATAAGAAGGACATAAACGTATCGTGCTCTTAAAGATTCTATTCGCTCTTTTGGGACTTTGACGAGAGATGTTGAAACAAAGAATCGAGGAAAACATCAACAGGTACTGTTGTGTAGGATGCTCCATACACTAGGTCACTAGCGGTAGATAGAAAACTCACTCAAAGGTAAAACAGAGGGTGAGTTACTGTAAGGGATATCCCACAGAGTCACGTGATCTGCATAATGACATGAAAGTCAGATCATATGGATTTGGCTGTCTAGCTAGCTAAACTCCTTTCCAGCATCTTCACAATGTATTGTTTTTAAGACTTACTCACAGATTCCAGTTGTTGAACATTACGCAAAGTCAACTTTGCAAAGCCAACAGGGTTGACATAGCATGGTCAACAAAGTTGACATACAGAAGTATGTGTACATCCCTTCAAATTAGTGGGATTCTGCTATTTCAGCCATACCCATTGCTAACAGGTGTATAAAATCAAGCTCACAGCCACGCAATCTCCAGACAAACATTGGCAGTAGAATGGACTTACTGAAGAGTTCAGTGACTTTCAACGTGGCACCGTCTTAGGATGCCACCTTTCCAACAAGTCAGTGTGTAAAATTTCTGCCTCTCGAGAGCGATGCCGGGTCAACTGTAAGTGTCGATATTGTGAAGTGGAAACGTCTAGGAGCAAAAACAGCTCAGCCGTAAAGTGGTAGGCCACATAAGCTCACAGAACAGGACCGCCGAGTGCTGAAGTGCGTAAAAATCATCTGTCCTCGGTTGCAACACTCACTACCGAGTTCCAAACTGCCTCTGGAAGCAACGTCGGCACAATAACTGTTTGTCGTCAGGTTAATGAAATGGGTTTCCATGGCCTAGCAGCCGCACACAAGCCTAAGATCACCATGCACAATGCAAAACGTTGGCTGGAGTGGTGTAAAGTTCGCCTCATTGGACTCTGGAAATGCGTTCTCTGGAGTGGTGAATCACGCTTCACCATCTGGGTTTGGTGGATGCCAGGAGAACGCTACCTGCCTGAAAGCATAGTGCAAACTGTAAAGTTTGGTGGAGGATGAATAATGTTCTGGGGCTGCTTTTCATGGTTCGGGCTAGGCCCCTTAGTTCCAGTAAAGGGACATCTTAACACTACAGCATACAATATGATTCTGTGCTTCCAACTTTATGGCAACAGTTTTGGGAAGGCCCTTTACTGTTTTGGAATGAAAATGCCCCCGTGCACAAAGCAAGGTCCATACAGAAATAGTTTGTCGAGATCGGTGTAGAAGAACTTGACTGGCCTGCACAGAGCCTTGACCTAAACCCCATTGAACACATTTGGGATGAATTGAAATGCCGACAGAGCCAGGCCGAATCGCATGACATCAGTGCCTGATCTCACTAATGCTTGTGGCTGAATGGAAACAAATCCCTGCAGCAATGTTCCAACATCTAGTGGAAAGCCTTCCCAGAAGAGTCAAGGCTGTTATAGCAGCAAAGGGGGGACCAAGTCCATAATAATGCCCATGATTTCAGAACGAGATGTTCGACGAGCAGCTGTCGACACACCATGGTCAACAGGGTTGACATAGAAGGACCATAATTAAAATAAATAAAGTATGGTATAATATTGAACAGTTTTATACCAATCACAACAGCAACCAATGTGTCAGATCATCAACCGTATTGTAGCTAATGGGTTTAATATGTTAAATGGGTTAATGCACTAGTGTTCCAGTGTTAAAACAGGACTTCTATGCTAGTTGTCTTTAAATATGTATAGTATATTATCTCCACTGAACAAAAATATAAACACAACATGTCAATTGTTTGTCCCATATGTTGGTCCCAAGCTGATTACACGGCATGATCATTACACAGGTGCGCCTTGTGCTGGGAACAATAAATGGCCACTCTAAAATGTGCAGTTTTGTCATACAACACAATGCCACAGAAGTCTCAGGTTGAGGGATCATGCAAGTGGCATGCTTGACTGCAGGAATGTCCACCAGAACTTTTGCCAGAGAATTGTATGTTAATTTCTTTACCATAAGCCACCTTAATGTCTTACTAGAGAATTTGGCAGTACGTCCAACCGGCCTCACAATCGCAGACCACGTGTATGGCGTTGTGTGGACGAGTGGTTTGCTGATGTCAACGTTGTGAACAGAGTGCCCCATGGTGGCGGTGGGGTTATTGTATGGGCAGGCATAAGCTACAGACAACGAACACAATTGCATTTTATCGATGGTAATTTGAATGCACAGAAATACTGTGAAGAGATCCTGAGGCCCATTTTTAAAAAAGGTATCTGTGACCAACAGATGCATATCTGTATTCCCAGTCATGTGAAATCCATGGATTAGGGCCTAATGTATTTATTTCAGTGGACTAATTTCCTCATATGAACTGTAACTCAGTAACATCTGCAATTGTTGCATGTTGCGTTTATATTTTTGTTCAGTGTAGTTCAATAAAAATGTATCTATAGACCGTTAGCTTGACAATGCAGAGATGATGATACTTATCGCTACACAGACGTTTGAACCAGGTCGAATCAGCAATAATGATACTGTTGACAACAAATCTGATGTCAACCATAGAAATAGAATCCCTTTTAAAATGTCCGCCGGTCTATCCATTCTAGACCGACTGACTTGAATGGGGATTCCCGTTCCAGTGATTATATTTCTACAATGTCAACAGCCATGGCAACATAACACCTGTTGTGCAGCAGTAAAGTATCTGTACCTCTCCTGGGTTTAGTGTGACTGTTAGACATTAACGGTTTGTGACTGATGAAAACCCACACCTGGCCCTGGGGACCAAGCAGACCTTTCACGTCATCCATGAAGGGAGGATGAGAGGACCAGGACCAACAGTAGGAGGGACAGAGTGAAGGGAGTCCACATTTGTAACAGTAGGTAGGTGTGTTTGTATTCAGAATATGCATAACTCAGATTCACCAGCTCAGAGGTCCTAGGAGTTTAGATTCCTTTCAGAGCACACAAGGACAAATTAAGATTCTAACAGCTTACTTATTCATCATTGTGTGGGTATTGTACAATTGGAAGAGTCGTCTGGCTTTTTCTAACGTGTCTCCATTCTACTGTTGGCGCTAGCTAGTTTAGCAGGGCTGGGATATGGATTGTCAGGGGGATGGATGGGGGGGGGTGATGAGGGTGCCAGCGGTGTAGGGGGATATGGATGATGGGGTGATTGGACATAGGGGGAGGACACTGAGGATGGAGTCCTCACCATTCCTTGGGTAATAAGCCAGCTGTCTATGGGCAGCTCCAACTCTGGGTTATCATCCCCTATGACCCTCAGCTGAATCAACAACAGAACAACACCTTACACAAGATAGAGGAAGCCCCAGACCAGAGCAACAGAGCACAGAGAGGAAACAGAGAAATCAAATGCAATGCAACACCCTAGACTGAAGAAGATATAGGGAGAGGAAAGGATGGGGGGAACAAACGAGAGGAAAATACCAGAATCCTTCCAATTAAAAGGTGAACGCATGGGGAAAGGAGGAAGAAAATAAGGATAGTTTGAACCCTCAGCTGATCACTAAGCCCCAGACTGGCAGATACATTCCATCTGAGGCAATCTCAACTGGCACTGGAGGGTGAAGAGTGTGTGTAATCAGTTTGTGTAATCGGTGTGTATGTGAGAGAGTTTAGATTTCATAATACTTTATGTCTGGCCTTACAGGTGTAGAACCTGATTACAAAGTAACTTGTTAGTACTGACTGACTGTGGTACAAGAAGTGGAATGAAAAAAATAAATACAAGAGTTTTGACAATTTGAAGGAGAAAAGGTGACATGCAAAAAGTGGAATTCAATAGCATGGTTTCCTATGACCTTTGACACCCATAACGTGACAAAATACTGTCTTACAGAGAGCAATGTCCAAGACAAGAGGAAAAAACAACACCAAACACTACTGAGGAATGACAGAATGACCAAGTAATGAGAGTTTATAGTTTAAAATGTCTAGAGAGAGTATTACATGTAGCTCTTTAGAATACCTAGTTATACTAGACTACAAGCCATGTGGTAGTATGTGCTTGTTACTCCAACAGTGTAGTTCACCATACAGAACTGGCTAGCCATGGTCTACTACTGTATTCATCTGGTATTACTCCTGGAAAGTCAGAGGCCTGTGTCCCAAATGGCAACCTATTCCCTATATAGTTCACTACCTTTTGACCAGGGCACTATATAGGGAATAGGGTGCCATTAGTGGTACAGAGAGCAGAGGTCAACTAACATCACACTACAGGCCATCACATGCAGAGAGAAGACCATGAGCTGAGAGATTAACCTTATCAGCCATTTTAACAGCACGTCAACCACACTCTACACTTCATTGTGGTGGGATGTGAATCTAAACTGCATCCTCCAGCATGCTTTGGTGCACTCACCCCTCCAGTGGCGTTCTGTTGTCTGACGTCCAGAGCTGAGGCAAGCCCACCCAGGGCTCGAGGGTCCTCGTACTTCACACTGACAACACACACACACAGACAGAGAGAACACGTTAGAGGCCGTCCCACTATGTGGCATGGAGATGGTTCTGGAAGGATGAGAGTGGCTCTAGAACAGGAATGGACATCACCACATTCACAACTCTGGTCCTGGGGGACAGCATATTGCAGGCTTTTGTTCCAGCCCAGTTCTAACACACCAGATTACATTGATGTTAGTCTAACTAGAAGACTGATAAATAGATTTTATTCATCAGGTGTGCCATTGCGGGACTGTGACCAAAAGCCTGCACACACAGCAGTCCGAGTCCGACAGGATCAAAGCTGCAAATCCATAGTAACAGGGTTCTAGAAGCCAAGGGGAGAGCTGAGTTTGAGGAAGCCATACTTTTTGCGTTGATCTGCCAGAGAGCTGGTCCTGGTCTGAGCAAACATGTCAAAGTCGTCTCCAGGGTTTTGGCCCGACAGAGAGGACAGGGTACCACTGACACTAACCCCACCCACATCTGAGAGAGAGAGAGGGGGGGGGGGGGGCAAAGAGAGAGAGGCAGGGACGCACAGAGAGAGAGAGAGGGGCAGAGGAGAGAAAAGAAAGGAAGAGTTGAGAGTGTGTAAAGGGGGGTGTGGGGAAGAAAGAAAAATAAGTAGATGAGATCAAAATGACACAATGACAGTCATCATCCCGCACCAGTCCTCTAGAATCAATGACAGTCATCATCCCGCGCCAGTCCTCTAGAATCAATAACAGTCATCATCCCGCACCAGTCCTCTAGAATCAATGACAGTCATCATCCCGCACCAGTTCTCTAGAATCAATGACAGTCATCATCCCGCACCAGTCCTCTAGAATCAATGACAGTCATCATCCCGCGCCAGTCCTCTAGAATCAATGACAGTCATCATCTGACAGTCATCATCTCGCGCCAGTCCTCTAGAATCAATGACAGTCATCATCTCGCGCCAGTCCTCTAGAATCAATGACAGTCATCATCCCGCACCATTCCTCTAGAATCAATGACAGTAATAATCCTGCACCAGTCCTCTAGAATCAATGACAGTCATCATCCCGCGCCAGTCCTCTAGAATCAATAACAGTCATCATCCCGCACCAGTCCTCTAGAATCAATGACAGTCATCATCCCGCACCAGTTCTCTAGAATCAATGACAGTCATCATCCTGCACCAGTCCTCTAGAATCAATGACAGTCATCATCTCGCGCCAGTCCTCTAGAATCAATGACAGTCATCATCCCGCGCCAGTCCTCTAGAATCAATGACAGTCATCATCCCGCACCATTCCTCTAGAATCAATGACAGTAATAATCCTGCACCAGTCCTCTAGAATCAATGACAGTAATAATCCTGCACCAGTCCTCTAGAATCAATGACAGTCATCATCCCGCCCCAGTCCTCTAGAATCAATGACAGTCATCATCCTGCACCAGTCCTCTAGAATCAATGACAGTCATCATCCTGCACCTGTCATCATCCTGGGTTCTGGTCAAAAGTAGTGCACTATATAGGCAATAGGGGGCCATTTGAGACGCAAGCGCTGTTGCGCAAAGGAGCATATTCTCCCATATTCTCCCTCTTTCTCTGTCTCAGGCCTCAGCCAAAGCATAGTGCCACGGAGTGCAGCAACATCATTTAGGCTAACAGGCAAGTCATTTACAGAGACTTATAGAGCAGGGCTTATTTCCCATTAGAGCTCTGATTAGAAACCTTCTTACACTCCACTGCCCTTGTGTGTGTGTGTGTGTGTGTGTGTGTGTGTGTGTGTGCACATGGGCAGTGTGTTGCTTGCTATGGGCTATGCATCATTACAGTATAGCGTACCTAGCATCTAGTGCATTTGTATATAGTACACAGAGTATCATTTGCGTTCCTATTGAACCATTGCCCATCCTTACCCAGGCCGGCGAGCTGAGTGGACAGAGTTGAGGGACCAGAGGTAGGGTCTTGGCTCAGGGTCCGGGCAGGGGAGGCTGTAGCCCCAGCCCTAGGGGAGGTCACAGGGGGGATGCTGGACGGGGGTGTGGAGGTGGCTCGGAGGCTGACCACAGCGGGCGAGCCTGGCGTTAGGTCTATCAGGTTGTCCTCTGTGGCTTCACTCAGCATCTGGAGGAAGACAACAGAACACAGTCAACACACACAGCGGTGGCTCCTGTAGAGAAAATTAACAGAGGAGGTAATGGAGATGCCTACTAGTCCAACACATCACTGTCCTCTACGTTAGACTACGGACATCAGAGGGCTTTACGAGGGAGAGGGAGAGAATATTCTAGTTCTCTGGAACACCACCACTATATAAAAGGTTCCATGTGAACATGGTCCAATAAGAAGGTCCATACATTACAGTAGTAAGACATGTTTCAACATTCTCCTCATTGACTCTATTCATCTCAAGACAGAGCTGGGATAGAATGGAGTGCTGCCATACTTGCCTCCATTAGCTGACCACGACACAGAGAAACAGAGAAACATACAGAGACATAAACTGCTATACACATGCAACAAATTAGCCACAAACATTGACAAATCTAAATCATATCGCATTTCAGAAAATATATTGAGAATGGACTGAAACAAATAACACAATCAAATCAAATGTAATTTGTCACATGCTTCGTAAATAACAGTTGGAGACTAACAGTGAAATGCTTACTTACCTTCCAAACAACACAGAATACAATAACAAATTCTTAGTATAATATAACAAAAAAATTATTAATATACCAAAACTGTAGCACGAGGAATAAATACACAATGAGTAATGGTAGCTTGGCTACATACATGGGCTACCAGTACCAATCTGATGGGCAGGGGTACGAGGTAATTGAGATAGATATGTATATATCGGTAGGTGTAAAGTGACTAGACTACAGGATAATAAACAGTAGCAGCAGTGTATGTGATGAGTGTGGAAATGTGGAATTGTGTGTGTGGCAACAATGTGCCTGTGTGTGTGTGTGTGTGTGTGTGTGTGTGTGTGTGTGTGTATGGCAACAGTGTGCCTGTGTGTACGTGTGATGTCTGTGAGTGTGTGTGTGTGTGTGTGTGTTGGAGTGTCAGAGTAAAGTAAGCATGCGTGAGTAGAGTGCTGATCACAACAAACTGACAGATAGTAACATTAATATCCACTCCTGTTGAGTTGTTCATAGATGTATAGATCAGTGTGATAACTCACCCCGTTATTCTGAGCCGCTCTACCCAACCGGTACCTCTCATACCTGCAACACACCACAAGTCCTCAGAGTTCCATGTAAAGAACACGGGGGCACTGGCATCAATCATACATTTATATTTCTGTCATCTATAAAACAACATGAAAGGAACGCTTGGACTTTTTGAGACCATGGAATCTTCAATAGAAGTGTATGCTTCAGACACGTCCCCCAGGGCCCAAGATGATTAACTGTGTTCTTGTAGGGCCTGCTGAAAAAATGTGCTCCACATGCAACATCATGTCACAGCAGATATCCTTGTTCACCAGTGGACTTTGTGTAGCTGTAAGCCTATGAAGTCAAGTACGTGTGTGTGTGTGTGTGTGTGTGTGTTACCTCTCGTATCGTAGGAAGATGTTGTTGAGGTCGTCGTTGACGTGCAGCAGCTCCTCTGTCACCTCCTCGTTGGAGACCCGGGAGATCAGCTCCACCACCCGCTGCTGCATGGTCCTGCACGTCCTGTTCAGCTCCTACACACACACACACACACTGGGTGAGGAGACAGACAGCATGGCCCTGCACGTCCTGTTCAGCTCCTACACACACACACTGGGTGAGGAGACAGACAGCATGGCCCTGCACGTCCTGTTCAGCTCCTACACACACAAACACACACAGGGTGAGGAGACGGACAGCATGGTCCTGCACGTCCTGTTCAGCTCCTACACACACACACAGGGTGAGGAGACAGACAGCATGGCCCTGCACGTCCTGTTCAGCTCCTACACATACACACACACACACACACAGGGTGAGGAGACAGACAGCATGGCCCTGCACGTCCTGTTCAGCTCCTACACATACACAGGGTGAGGAGACAGACAGCATGGCCCTGCACGTCCTGTTCAGCTCCTACACATACACAGGGTGAGGAGACAGACAGCATGGTCCTGCACGTCCTGTTCAGCTCCTACACCACACACACACAGGGTGAGGAGACAGACAGCATGGCCCTGCACGTCCTGTTCAGCTTCAACACACACACACACACATGGCCCTGCACACACACACACACACACACACACACACACACACACACACACACACACAGCTCCTACACACACACACACAGGGTGAGGAGACAGACAGCATGGTCCTGCACGTCCTGTTCAGCTCCAACACACACACACAAACACACACAGGGTGAGGAGACAGACAGCATGGCCCTGCACGTCCTGTTCAGCTCCTACAGGGTGAGGAGACAGACAGCATGGCCCTGCACGTCCTGGGTGAGGAGACAGACAGCATGGTCCTGCACGTCCTGTTCAGCTCCTACACACACACACACACACACACACACACACACAGGGTGAGGAGACAGACAGCATGGCCCTGCACGTCCTGTTCAGCTCCTACACACACAACACACACACAGGGTGAGGAGACAGACAGCATGGCCCTGCACGTCCTGTTCAGCTCCTACACACACAAACAGGGTGAGGAGACAGACAGCATGGCCCTGCACGTCCTGTTCAGCTCCTACACACACACACAGGGTGAGGAGACAGACAGCATGGCCCTGCACGTCCTGTTCAGCTCCTACACACACAAACACACACAGGGTGAGGAGACAGACAGCATGGCCCTGCACGTCCTGTTCAGCTCCTACACACACAAACACACAGGGTGAGGAGACAGACAAGGTGAGGATAGGGCATCACTGATGGAAAGGTGAGTCTGTCTCTCAGTAGGTGGATGACTAGAATTCTCTAAAATGGGTCTCTAGCCAGCAGGTAGCCATACATGTCCATCATTAGACTCAGTTGTGTTACTTAGTAAGAGAAATCACAACACCTACATTTCATTTATTGAATCACAGTTTAACTGTATTACCTAAAGTCACCTCATAAAACAGTGGAAAGGTCACCTGATTCAACTACCTATCCATCACACCCTCAGTCACTGCCTGGTATGGCAACTGCAACTGATCGCAAAGCACTACAGAGGGTAGTGCGAACGGCCCAGAGCATCACTGGGACCAAGCTCCCTGCCATCCAGGACCTCAAAATCAGGAGGTGTCAGAGGAAGGCCCTAAAAATTGTCAAAGACTCCAGCCACGCTAGTCATAGACTATTCTCTCTGCTAACGCAAGGCAAGTGGTATCGGAGGACCAAGTCTAGGTCCAAGAGGCTTCTAAACAGCTTCTATCCCCCCCAAGCCATAAGACTCCTGAACAGCAAATCAAATGGCTTCACAGACTATTTGCGTTGCCCCTCCCCCTCTTTTACACCGCTGCTACTCTTTTGTTATCATCTATGCAAAGTCACTGTAATAACTCTACCTACATGTACACAGTACCTCAACTAACTGGTGCCCCCACACATGGACTCTGTACCAGTACCCCCCTGTATATAGTCTCGCTATTGTTATTTTGCTGCTGCTCTTTAAAAAAAACGTTACTTTTAACAAGATCAGCATCTAGGGACAACTTCATCCTACACCAACTGTCACTTAAGCAAGTACAGGAATATTTGTTGTTCCCCTCTCCTCACCCCTAGAGTGGTGGAACTACTCCCCCTAGAGCGGTGGTACTATGGTGATACTACTCCCCCTAGAGCGGTGGTACTATGGCGGTACTACTCCCCCAAGAGTGGTGGAACTACTCCCCCTAGAGCGGTGGTACTATGGTGATACTACTCCCCCAAGAGTGGTACTATGGTGATACTACTCCCCCTAGAGTGGTGGTACTACTCCCCCTAGAGCGGTGGTACTACTCCCCTAGAGCAGTGGTACTACTCCCCTAGAGCAGTGGTACTACTCCCCTAGAGCAGTGGTACTACTCCCCCTAGAGCAGTGGTACTACTCCCCTAGAGCGGTGGTACTACTCCCCAGAGCGGTGGTACTATGGTGGTACTACTCCCCCAAGAGTGGTACTATGGTGATACTACTCCCCTAGAGCGGTGGTACTATGGTGGTACTACTCCCCCTAGAGCGGTGGTACTACTCCCCCTAGAGCGGTGGTACTATGGTGGTACTACTCCCCCAAGAGTGGTACTATGGTGATACTACTCCCCTAGAGCGGTGGTACTATGGTGGTACTACTCCCCAAGAGTGGTACTATGGTGATACTACTCCCCCTAGAGTGGTGGTACTACTCCCCCTAGAGCGGTGGTACTATGGTGATACTACTCCCCTAGAGCGGTGGTACTATGGTGATACTACTCCCCTAGAGCGGTGGTACTACTCCCCCTAGAGCGGTGGTACTATTGTGGTACTACTCCCCTAGAGTGGTACTATGGTGATACTACTCCCCTAGAGTGGTGGTACTACTTCCCTAGAGTGGTGGTACTACTTCCCCAGAGTGGTGGTACTACTTCCCTAGAGTGGTGGTACTACTCCCCTAGAGTGGTGGTACTACTCCCCTAGAGCGGTGGTACTACTCCCCTAGAGCGGTGGTACTATTGTGGTACTACTCCCACTAGAGCGGTGGTACTATGGTGGTACTACTCCCCCAAGAGTGGTACTATGGTGATACTACTCCCCTAGAGTGGTGGTACTACTCCCCTAGAGTGGTGGTACTACTTCCCTAGAGTGGTGGTACAACTCCCCTAGAGTGGTGGTACTACTCCCCTAGAGTGGTGGTACTACTCCCCTAGAGTGGTGGTACTACTCCCCCTAGAGTGGTGGTACTACTCCCCTAGAGTGGTGGTACTACTCCCCTAGAGTGGTGGTACTACTCCCCCTAGAGTGGTGGTACTACTCCCCCTAGAGCGGTGGTACTATGGTGGTACTACTCCCCAAGAGTGGTACTATGGTGATACTACTCCCCCTAGAGTGGTGGTACTACTCCCCCTAGAGCGGTGGTACTATGGTGATACTACTCCCCCTAGAGCGGTGGTACTATGGTGATACTACTCCCCTAGAGCGGTGGTACTACTCCCCTAGAGCGGTGGTACTATTGTGGTACTACTCCCCTAGAGTGGTACTATGGTGATACTACTCCCCTAGAGTGGTGGTACTACTCCCCTAGAGGGGTGGTACTACTTCCCCTAGAGTGGTGGTACTACTTCCCCTAGAGTGGTGGTACTACTTCCCCTAGAGTGGTGGTACTACTCCCCTAGAGTGGTGGTACTACTCCCCAGAGCGGTGGTACTATTGTGGTACTACTCCCACTAGAGCGGTGGTACTATGGTGGTACTACTCCCCAAGAGTGGTACTATGGTGATACTACTCCCCTAGAGTGGTGGTACTACTTCCCTAGAGTGGTGGTACTACTTCCCTAGAGTGGTGGTACTACTTCCCTAGAGTGGTGGTACTACTCCCCCTAGAGTGGCGGTACTACTCCCCTAGAGTGGTGGTACTACTCCCCTAGAGTGGTGGTACTACTCCCCTAGAGTGGTGGAACTACTCCCCTAGAGCGGTGGTACTATTGTGGTACTACTCCCACTAGAGCGGTGGTACTATGGTGGTACTACTCCCCCTAGAGCGGTGGTACTACTCCCCCTAGAGTGGTGGTACTACTCCCCCTAGAGCGGTGGTACTACTCCCCTAGAGCGGTGGTACTATGGTGGTACTACTCCCCAAGAGTGGTACTATGGTGATACTACTCCCCTAGAGTGGTGGAACTACTATCCCCTAGAGCGGTGGTACTATGGTGGTACTACTCCCCCAAGAGTGGTACTATGGTGATACTACTCCCCCTAGAGCGGTGGTACTATGGTGGTACTACTCCCCTAGAGTGGTACTATGGTGATACTACTCCCCTAGAGTGGTGGTACTACTCCCCCTAGAGCGGTGGTACTATGGTGGTACTACTCCCCCTAGAGTGGTGGTACTACTCCCCCTAGAGTGGTGGTACTACTCCCTAGAGTGGTGGTACTATGGTGGTGGTACTATCCCCCCCCTAGAGTGGTGGTACTACTCCCCTAGAGTGGTGGTACTACTCCCCTAGAGTGGTGGTACTACTCCCCTAGAGTGGTGGTACTACTCCCCTAGAGTGGTGGTACTACTCCTCCTAGAGTGGTGGTACTACTCCCCTAGAGTGGTGGTACTACTCCCCTAGAGTGGTGATACTATGGCGGCACTGCTCCCCTAGAGCGGTGGTACTATGGTGGTACTACCCCCCCCCAGAGTGGTGGTACTATGGTGGTACTACTCCCCTAGAGTGGTGGAACTATGTTGGTACAACTACCCCTAGAGCGGTGGTATTATGGTGGTACAACTACTCCTAGAGCGGTGGTACTATGATGGTACTACTTCCCTAGAGTGGTGGTACTATGGTGGTACTACTCCCCTAGAGGGGTGGAACTATGGTGGTACTACTCCCCTAGAGCGGTGGTATTATGGTGGTGCAACTCCCCTAGAGCGGTGGTACTATGATGGTACTACTTCCCCTAGAGTGGTGGTACTATTTCCCGAGAGTGGTGGTACTATGGTGGTACTACTCCCCTAGTGTGGTGGTACTATGGTGGTACTACTCCCCTAGTGTGGTGGTACTACTCCCCTAGTGTGGTGGTACTACTCCCCTAGTGTGGTGGTACTACTCCCCTAGTGTGGTGGTACTACTCCCTAGTGTGGTGGTACTACTCCCCCTAGTGTGGTGGTACTACTCCCCCCTAGTGTGGTGGTACTACTCCCCTAGTTTGGTGGTACTACTCCCCCTAGTTTGGTGGTACTACTCCCCCTAGAGTGATGGTACTACTCCCCTAGTGTGGTGGTACTACTCCCCTAGTGTGGTGGTACTACTCCCCTAGTGTGGTGGTACTACTCCCCTAGTTTGGTGGTACTACTCCCCTAGAGTGATGGTACTACTCCCCTAGAGTGATGGTACTACTCCCCTAGAGTGGTGGTACTACTCACACTAGAGTGGTGGTACTATGGTGGTGGTACTACTCCCTCTAGGGTGGTGGTACTATGGTGGTACTACTCCCCCTAGTGTGGTGGTACTACTCCCCTAGTGTGGTGGTACTACTCCCCCTAGTGTGGTGGTACTACTCCCCTAGTGTGGTGGTACTACTCCCCTAGTGTGGTGGTACTACTCCCCTAGTGTGGTGGTACTACTCCCCTAGTGTGGTGGTACTACTCCCCTAGTGTGGTGGTACTACTCCCCCTAGTGTGGTGGTACTACTCCCCCTAGTGTGGTGGTACTACTCCCCTAGTGTGGTGGTACTACTCCCCTAGTTTGGTGGTACTACTCCCTAGTTTGGTGGTACTACTCCCCTAGAGTGATGGTACTACACCCCTAGAGTGATGGTACTACTCACACTAGAGTGGTGGTACTATGGTGGTAATACTCCCCATAGAGCGGTGGCACTACTCCCCATAGAGCGGTGGCACTACTCCCCATAGAGCGGTGGTACTACTCCCCATAGAGCGGTGGTACTACTCCCCATAGAGCGGTGGTACTACTCCCCATAGAGCGGTGGCACTACTCCCCCTAGAGCGGTGGCACTACTCCCCATAGAGCGGTGGTACTACTCCCCATAGAGCGGTGGCACTACTCCCCATAGAGCGGTGGCACTACTCCCCATAGAGCGGTGGCACTACTCCCCATAGAGCGGTGGCACTACTCCCCATAGAGCGGTGGCACTACTCCCCCATAGAGCGGTGGCACTACTCCCCATAGAGCGGTGGCACTACTCCCCTAGAGCGGTGGCACTACTCCCCTAGAGCGGTGGCACTACTCCCCTAGAGCGGTGGCACTACTCCCCTAGAGCGGTGGCACTACTCCCCTAGAGCGGTGGCACTACTCCCCTAGAGCGGTGGCACTACTCCCCCTAGAGCGGTGGCACTACTCCCCCTAGAGCGGTGGCACTACTCCCCTAGAGCGGTGGCACTACTCCCCCTAGAGCGGTGGCACTACTCCCCTAGAGCGGTGGTACTACTCCCCCTAGAGCGGTGGTACTACTCCCCCTAGAGCGGTGGTACTACTCCCCCTAGAGCGGTGGTACTACTCCCCCCAGAGCGGTGGTACTACTCCCCTAGAGCGGTGGTACTACTCCCCCTAGAGCGGTGGTACTACTCCCCCTAGAGCGGTGGTACTACTCCCCTAGAGCGGTGGTACTACTCCCCCTAGAGCGGTGGTACTACTCCCCCTAGAGCGGTGGTACTACTCCCCCTAGAGCGGTGGTACTACTCCCCTAGGTGGTACTACTCCCCAGAGCGGTGGTACTACTCCCCCTAGAGCGGTGGTACTACTCCCCCTAGAGCGGTGGTACTACTCCCCCTAGAGCGGTGGTACTACTCCCCTAGAGCGGTGGTACTACTCCCCCTAGAGCGGTGGTACTACTCCCCTAGAGCGGTGGTACTACTCCCCCTAGAGCGGTGGTACTACTCCCCTAGAGCGGTGGTACTACTCCCCCAGAGCGGTGGTACTACTCCCCCTAGAGCGGTGGTACTACTCCCCTAGAGCGGTGGTACTACTCCCCCTAGAGCGGTGGTACTACTCCCCCCTAGAGCGGTGGTACTACTCCCCTAGAGCGGTGGTACTACTCCCCCTAGAGCGGTGGTACTACTCCCCCTAGAGCGGTGGTACTACTCCCCCAGAGCGGTGGTACTACTCCCCCTAGAGCGGTGGTACTACTCCCCCTAGAGCGGTGGTACTATGGTGGTACTACTCCCCCTAGAGTGGTGGTACTACTCCCCCTAGAGTGGTGGTACTACTCCCCCTAGAGTGGTAGTACTACTCCCCCTAGAGTGGTAGTACTACTCCCCCTAGAGTGGTAGTACTACTCCCCCTAGAGTGGTAGTACTACTCCCCCTAGAGTGGTAGTACTACTCCCCCTAGAGTGGTAGTACTACTCCCCCTAGAGTGGTAGTACTACTCCCCCTAGAGTGGTAGTACTACTCCCCCTAGTGGGCTAAATGAGTTCCAACACATTTCAGTTGAGCAGCAGGGAAGGTTTAAATTTGTATTTTTAAAAACTAAACAGATGGAGCGCTATGTGTGAAATCCTTTTTTATGTTGCGTGCAATACACAGCTGTCTCAAATTCTCAATGATGAAAAGCTTCCACAGTTCGGACCAGTGACATATTTTTAGTAGGATGAGGCTGAGGGGGTGTCAGAAATAGAATTACTAGACTGAACGCCCCCATTCAAGTCAATGTTGTGGAATTCTGAGGGCCTCCCAAGTGGCGCAGTGGTCTTAGGCCACTAGAGATTCTGGGTTCGAGTCCAGACGACTGTCGCAGCCGACCGGGAGACCCATGGGGCGGTGCACAATTGGCCCAGCGTCGTCCAGGATTTTTCAAAAATGTTTTAAAATTGTGTGTAATTATATTTCTATGAGGATGTAGTATCTGACCTGGAGTTATAGAAATATAATTACTAGAATGGGGATCCCCATTCAAGTCAATGTTCTATAATTGTATTTCTATGCTGGATGTAGTCCATTTTCTGACCTGAAGGAGTTCCAGGTCCGAGGAGTCCTCCTGTCCAGGCACCATCTCAGTCAGCATCTCTGACATCACTTTGGTGTTTCCCCTCACTATGTCCAGTTCACTGCGCAGCCGGGCGATCTGAGGAGGACACACAGGGGTCAAGGGTCAGAGAGAGAAAGTCTTCCCTGATCTGATCAAAGCTAAGTGGAGGCAGCTAAGGTAGTTGTTGTGAAATTGTTAGATTACTTGTTAGATATTACTGCACGGTCTGAACTAGGAGCACAAGCATTTCGCTACACTCGCATTAACATCTGCTAACCATGAAAATCTTGGGCCCTGTTTGAAAACTGTCAACATACATCCTTCCTTCCTCCCCTTCTTTGACGCAACCCTGAGGACAGGAGAAACTTGGTTTTTTTATTGGGCAACGTCCAGTCAGTTCTTTTCCGTTTTTGGCCATGAACATGACTCTGGAAGTAGTTTAACATTAGCCGTCAGAGGCCATCTTTCTCCTCACCTGTTCAGGGTTGGCGGTGATGGGGCCCTGTATGTTGGGGATGTGTGGTATCTGTAGGATGGGGGTGAGGGGGGCGGGGGCCGGGGCCGGAGCCGGGGCGGCTGTAGGCTTGGGGAGGGTGGCTGTAGCGTGGGGCTGGATGGGGGCTTTGTACTTTAGTACAGCTGGGTCCACCTCTGGTAGACCCTGTAGAGAGAACACAACATGTAGTTAGTAGAGCTCTGTAGAGAGAACACAACATGTAGTTAGTAGAGCTCTGTAGAGAACACAACATGTAGTTAGTAGAGCTCTGTAGAGAACACAACATGTAGTTAGTAGAGCTCTGTAGAGAACACAACATGTAGTTAGTAGAGCTCTGTAGAGAACACAACATGTAGTTAGTTAGTAGAGCTCTGTAGAGAACACAACATGTAGTTAGTAGAGCTCTGTAGAGAGCACAACATGTAGTTAGTTAGTAGAGCTCTGTAGAGAACACATGTAGTTAGTAGAGCTCTGTAGAGAGAACACAACATGTAGTTAGTTAGTAGAGCTCTGTAGAGAGAACACAACATGTAGTTAGTAGAGCTCTGTGGAGAGAACACAACATGTAGTTAGTTAGTAGAGCTCTGTAGAGAACACAACATGTAGTTAGTTAGTAGAGCTCTGTAGAGAGAACACAACATGTAGTTAGTTAGTAGAGCTCTGTAGAGAACACAACATGTAGTTAGTTAGTAGAGCTCTGTAGAGAACACAACATGTAGTTAGTTAGTAGAGCTCTGTAGAGAACACAACATGTAGTTAGTTAGTAGAGCTCTGTAGAGAACACAACATGTAGTTAGTTAGTAGAGCTCTGTAGAGAGAACACAACATGTAGTTAGTTAGTAGAGCTCTGTAGAGAACACAACATGTAGTTAGTAGAGCTCTGTAGAGAGAACACAACATGTAGTTAGTTAGTAGAGCTCTGTAGAGAACACAACATGTAGTTAGTTAGTAGAGCTCTGTAGAGAACACAACATGTAGTTAGTTAGTAGAGCTCTGTAGAGAACACAACATGTAGTTAGTTAGTAGAGCTCTGTAGAGAACACAACATGTAGTTAGTTAGTAGAGCTCTGTAGAGAACACAACATGTAGTTAGTTAGTAGAGCTCTGTAGAGAGAACACAACATGTAGTTAGTTAGTAGAGCTCTGTAGAGAACACAACATGTAGTTAGTTAGTAGAGCTCTGTAGAGAACACAACATGTAGTTAGTAGAGCTCTGTAGAGAGAACACAACATGTAGTTAGTTAGTAGAGCTCTGTAGAGAGAACACAACATGTAGTTAGTTAGTAGAGCTCTGTAGAGAACACAACATGTAGTTAGTAGAGCTCTGTAGAGAGAACACAACATGTAGTTAGTTAGTAGAGCTCTGTAGAGAGAACACAACATGTAGTTAGTAGAGCTCTGTAGAGAGAACACAACATGTAGTTAGTTAGTAGAGCTCTGTAGAGAGAACACAACATGTAGTTAGTTAGTAGAGCTCTGTAGAGAGAACACAACATGTAGTTAGTTAGTAGAGCTCTGTAGAGAGAACACAACATGTAGTTAGTAGAGCTCTGTAGAGAGAACACAACATGTAGTTAGTTAGTAGAGCTCTGTAGAGAACACAACATGTAGTTAGTTAGTAGAGCTCTGTAGAGAGAACACAACATGTAGTTAGTTAGTAGAGCTCTGTAGAGAGAACACAACATGTAGTTAGTTAGTAGAGCTCTGTAGAGAGAACACAACATGTAGTTAGTTAGTAGAGCTCTGTAGAGAGAACACAACATGTAGTTAGTTAGTAGAGCTCTGTAGAGAGAACACAACATGTAGTTAGTAGAGCTCTGTAGAGAGAACACAACATGTAGTTAGTAGAGCTCTGTAGAGAGAACACAACATGTAGTTAGTTAGTAGAGCTCTGTAGAGAACACAACATGTAGTTAGTTAGTAGAGCTCTGTAGAGAGAACACAACATGTAGTTAGTTAGTAGAGCTCTGTAGAGAACACAACATGTAGTTAGTAGAGCTCTGTGGAGAGAACACAACATGTAGTTAGTAGAGCTCTGTAGAGAGAACACAACATGTAGTTAGTTAGTAGAGCTCTGTAGAGAGAACACAACATGTAGTTAGTAGAGCTCTGTAGAGAGAACACAACATGTAGTTAGTAGAGCTCTGTAGAGAACACAACATGTAGTTCGTTTTTAGAGCTCAGTAGAGAGAACACAACATGTAGTTAGTTAGTAGAGCTCTGTAGAGAACACAACATGTAGATAGTACAGCTCTGCTACTACAGCAGTATAGTCACTGCTTCAGATGATTCTACCTCATTCGCATGGGTTCATGTACGCCTGTGTGTGCGTGTTGGGTCTCGCCCCCTGTGGTGTGTGGATGCGTGTTGGGTCTCGCCCCCTGTGGTGTGTGGATGCGTGTTGGGTCACGCCCCCTGTGGTGTGTGGATGCGTGTTGGGTCACGCCCCCTGTGGTGTGTGGATGCGTGTTGGGTCACGCCCCCTGTGGTGTGTGGATGCGTGTTGGGTCACGCCCCCTGTGGTGTGTGGATGCGTGTTGGGTCACGCCCCCTGTGGTGTGTGGATGCGTGTTGGGTCTCGCCCCCTGTGGTGTGTGGATGCGTGTTGGGTCTCGCCCCCTGTGGTGTGTGGATGCGTGTTGGGTCTCGCCCCCTGTGGTGTGTGGATGCGTGTTGGGTCTCGCCCCCTGTGGTGTGTGGATGCGTGTTGGGTCTCCCCCCTGTGGTGTGTGGATGCGTGTTGGGTCACGCCCCCTGTGGTGTGTGGATGCGTGTTGGGTCTCGCCCCCTGTGGTGTGTGGATGCGTGTTGGGTCTCGCCCTCTGTGGTGTGTGGATGCGTGTTGGGTCTCGCCCCCTGTGGTGTGTGGATGCGTGTTGGGTCTCGCCCTCTGTGGTGTGTGGATGCGTGTTGGGTCTCGCCCCCTGTGGTGTGTGGATGCGTGTTGGGTCTCCCCCCCTGTGGTGTGTGGATGCGTGTTGGGTCTCACCCTCTGTGGTGTGTGGATGCGTGTTGGGTCTCACCCTCTGTGGTGTGTGGATGCGTGTTGGGTCTCACCCTCTGTGGTGTGTGGATGGGTGACAGAGTGTCCAGGTCAGCCATGGGGAACTCGATGCCTTTCCTCTTCAACTCCTCATAAATATGGACCACCCCCGTCAGGTCAGGACTACTCCTGAAGGCATCCGCCCAGGCCTGGCAACACACAGACAAACACAGAATAAGGGCTGGAAACAACCCCGTTACATCCTGGTAGACATCTGAGAGGAGTGGATAGATGAAGGCCAAACAGTGAGGGCCCAGGTGTTGTGTTGCTGACTTCAGTCCTGTGTGTGTGTGTGTGTTGCTCAGGTACAAGGTGTCCGCTCTCCTCCTCTCACTGTATTTAGAGAGGTTTGTTGGAGGTGTCTGGACTCATTTTGGATGTAGAATTTTCCTAACTGCAGGGTTCTCCTAACTGCTGCAGCCTGGCCTCTTACAGCTCTCTGACTGGCTTGGTGAAATGTTCACCATGTTGCTTATACCTATCCACGTATCTCAGATGTAAAAGTACCTAGGGATTTCTTATCATGTGCCATGTGATTATTATCATGTGCTGTACCTGGATCAGAGCCAGGACTTTGTCCTGTACGATGGTGGGGGGGTTGGTTTTGGGGGAGATGATTTTGACGAGGACACCATCAATGAAGTCCCGGTTAGCCACGAGGACATGAAACCGGTGGCCGCAGTTCTTTACACACGTCTCCAGCACCTAGAAATGGAAAGATAGAGGTAAAACATCAGGAAGTAAGAATGTTTACATATATCCTGTTTCCCATGCCAATAAAGCCCCTTAACTTGAAAGAGGAGGAGAGAAAACATCAGGAAGTAAGAAAGTATGATAGAGAGCGAGAAACTCCCTGGAAGAAGAGAAGTGTGCTCAGATATTGATAAAGAGCTGACTTCTGTCATCTGACATGGAATAAAGGATGCAGCTAAAAAAAAAATCAAGATCCACATAAACAAAATCAAATATGAAGACAGAAAAAACATAACAGTTGAGAAATCGCCTGAGGGAGAAGTCACAGTGAGACACAGCAGACAGCTAATTCATGAACGTGTGTTGGTGGCTTTTTGAAGCTCAGGCGTGAAGAACAAGTGTAACGAATAATATCACTGTCCTAGTTAAGCATGCAGGCGCGTTTGCAAGTGTGGTAAGTGTGCTCTAAATGTGAAAGGTCTATTTGTCTGTTTCTCTTCCCAGAGACTGGTTGTTGTTGAGGGTGAGTTCAGACAATAAGCATCACTTAGATCTAGGCCTAGCTCTGGACGGATTCGCTCCGTCCCTGCTGGTGTGCTCATCCAGTGTTTTCCAAATGTGGGTCTTCAGCGCTTTGTGACAACTGCCGACGTATAATGGGCTTTAGAAAATACATCCGATTGATTTGATTGGTCACGTTCTACCGCTGGGTAGCAGATTGTGGGCTCAAGACATCCCAAAACATCTCCAGATGCCCTTGGACACATGATCAGTGATGTGACCTGTATGTTCCAGGCTTTTCAACACCACACACCCTCTATTGTTCATCTGAAAAGATTTAGGTGGGTCAACACTGGGAACCCAAGTAGAGCCTGTCTCACCGTCAATCCTAGCATCACCTCCCGGTAGTTCCTGTTCCCACTCAGTCTCTTCTTCAGCGCCCGGATGGCATCTTTAGGCCTGCAGGAACACAACACATAGAAACTTAGCTAAGCACACAAATATCCTGTTAGCGTTCTGTAAGTCATTCTATGAAGCTAATCTTAAAAAATGTAAAGTAAAAGTATGCCTGGCATTCTTGGATTAACATCGGGCTTGGGTCATGCTATCAACTCAACCCGTTGTTTTTATTGACCTAAACCATCTTAGCCGTGGCGTTGTTGATTTTGTATGAAGCCGTGCGCAGGTCTCAGAAGTGTTACCTACCTGGCAGTCTAAACACACACACTCCACTAAAGGCTCAGTGCAGTCAAAACTCAGTGTTTTGTATATTGTACAACAGCTGTTAAAACTAACACTGTAAAAGTTTGCAATAATGTGATCAGTGTTATTTCCTTATAATTGCTGGTTAAAAATACAATTTACACAGGACCTTCTAATCAGCAGGTTTTGCATTGATGGAGTTTTGGCTTGCCTGGTGACACCACTAAGCAGTATACAATAATAGACCAATAACAAAGAGAGTTCCAAACCAATAACAGATCGTTTTGAGGTTACATATCCCTCCCATTAAGCCCCTCCCATTAGGCCCTTTCACAGACCAGCTCCCAGACGATCCTAGCTAAATTCTTGCTTGAGAAATAGTTTTGCGAAAAAAGCTATAGATTTTTTTCTTTCTTACCCTTTTAATTAACAACTATTACTACAGTAATGTACTTCATTTTACCCATAAATTATTTGACATTGAGATCAAAAACAGCTGCATTGGGCATTTAAAAACAAATCACCACATAGATCTGAGCTTGTAAGCTCAGCAAAAAAATAAACGTCCTCTCGTGTCAACTGCGTTTATTTTCAGCAAACATAACATGTAAATATTTGTATGAACATAACAAGATTCAACAACTGAGACAAACTGAAAAAGTTCCACAAACACGTGACTAAAAGAAATGGAATAATGTGTCCCTGAACAAAGTGGGGGGTCAAAATCAAAAGTAACAGTCAGTATCTGGTGTGGCCACCAGCTGCATTGTGTACTGCAGTTCACCTCCTCCTCATGGACTGCACCATATTTGCCTGTTCTTGCTGTGAGATGTTACCCCACTCTTCCACCAAGGCACATGCAAGTTCCCAGACATTTTTGGGGGAGAATGGCTCTAGCCCTTATCCTCCAATCCAACAGGTCCCAGACGTGCTCAATGGGATTGAGATCTGGGCTCTTCGCTGGCCATGGCAGAACACTAACATTCCTGTCTAGCAGGAAATCAGCCATACTGCTTGTTCTGTGTGTGGTGGCATTGTCATGCTGGAGGGTCATGTAGATTTAGATGCACTATTGTAAAGTGGCTGTTCCACTGGATGTCATAAGGTGAATGCACCAATTTGTAAGTCGCTCTGGATAAGAGCGTCTGCTAAATGACTTAAATGTAATGTAATGTAAATGTAATGTCAGGATGAGCTTGCAGGAAGGGTACCACATGAAGGAGGAGGATGTCTTCCCTGTAATGCACAGCGTTGAGATTGCCTGCAATGACAACAAGCGCAGTCCAATGATGCTGTGACACAACTCCCCAGACCATGACGGACCTTCCACCTCCAAATCTATCCTGCTCCAGAGTACAGGCCTCAGCGTAACACTCATTCCTTCGACGATAAACACGAATCCGACCATCACCCCTGGTGAGACAAAACCGCAACTTGTCAGTGAAGAGCACTTTTTACCAGTCCTGTCTGGTCCAGCGATGGTGGGTTTGTGCCAGGTAGGACGATCAACGTTATTGCTGGTGATGTCTGGTGAGGACATGTCTTACAACAGGCCTACAAGCCCTCAGTCCAGCCTCTCTCAGCCTATTGAGGACAGTCTGAGCACTGGTGGAGGGATTGTGCATTCCTGGTGTAACTTGGGCTGTTGTTGTTGCCATCCTGTACCTGTCCGCAGGTGTGATGTTCGGATGTATCAATCCTGTGCAGGTGTTGTTAGACGTGATCTGCCACTGTGAGGACGATCAGCTCTCCTTCCTGTCTCCCTGTAGAGCTGTCACGGTACGGACATTGCAATTTATTGCCCTGGCCACATCTGCAGTCCTCATGCCTCCTTGCAGCATGCCTAAGGCATGTTCACGCAGATGAGCAGGGATCCTGGGCATCTTTCTTTTGGTGTTTTTCAGAGTCAGTAGAAAGGCCTCTTTATAGTGTCCTAAGTTTTCATAACTGTGACCTTAATTGCCTACCGTCTGTAAGCTGTTAGTGTCTTAACGACCGTTCCACAGGTGAGTGTTCATTAATTGTTTATGGTTCATTGAACAAGCGTGTTTAAACCCTTTACAAAGAAGATCTGTGAAGTTATTCGGATTTTTACAAATTATCTTTGAAAGACAGAGTCCCGAAAAGGGGACGTTTCTTTTTTTGCTAAGTTTATATCTGTATTTCTGCCTGCCTGTCTGTTTGCACTATAGAAAGATCAAAGCTCATCTTAATAGAGAATGCTCTCTGTTACAGATGAGGTAATGAGCTTCCAGGAACCTCACTCTGGAGCTCTGTGAAGTTTCAGAGGAGAGATGAGAGTGTGTATATCACTGTCTGACAGCCACGGCTGAGCGTATGCAGTGTATAAAACATTAACGGAGTAGTGCTCAGGCAGTAGTATCACTGGCACTAGTGGATCCTATGGGAGGGAGTTGAGACCTTCAGACTTCAGACACAGACAGACTATAGAAAGAGAGGAGCTCAGGGAATACTGGTATGCATGGGTGTTACATCATCTCAAAAGTTCCACTTCCAGAAGTTTCAGGTAGGCAGTCTATGTTTATCTGTCTGATAAGTGGCATTAGTGCAGCTAGCTGGCATTTCTTCCACATCTATGTCCTTGTCTGAACCTAAAGAGGATTGCCTGCAGGCCATTCAGTTGTCACCATGTCTGACTTCCTACACTAACACAATACACAAAGCCAATAGTAATTTGCTACTTAGTAGCCTTCACACTCAAATTACACAACGCTTCAAGTAGGAGGTGGAAGTTGTAATGGAGGCGAGGGACTGATATCTCAAAAGACATGGGTCATTGTTTTTCCTGAATTGTACTGAAATAGTGTTCTCCCAGAACTTCAGACAGCTAGCCAGTAGACAGTCATACCTGTTAACCACAAGAGTGAGAAGATAGATAAAGGGGAAGCAGAAGAATGATTCGGGGAAGAGGAAAGAATTGTGTTTGAATCCCTCCAGTTTTTCCTAAAGGTCACAGCACTCAACCAATTTCAGGGGAGTCAACAACTTATCTCATTAAACTCAAAGAAAAGTTAACACTAATTAGTAAAAAAGGATATTCTCATTACATTCTATCTGCACTGCAGCTTGACCCTGTGCTTGTCTCAACTGCATGTGTGATGTGTGCCATGTAGAGAGTTTGAGAACAGAGCAGAAGACAAATGTCTGTTGTTCACTATAACTAATGGACAATAAAGTTGTATTGTATTTGTGCACATCATTTGTATGTTATTTTTGAGTGTGATAAGAGGTTTTTGTTTGTGCGATTGACTTGTTCAGTCAATCAGTAAGGCAGCCAGCGAGCCGAGCCGTCCCGTCTTTCAGCCAGTCAGTCAATCAGTCAATCAGTCTTTCAGCCAGTCAGTCCATCTTTCAGTCAGTCAGTCCATCTTTCAGTCAGTCAGTCAGTCAGTCCGTCTTTCAGTCAGTCAGTCAGTCAGTCCGTCTTTCAGTCAGTCAGTCCGTCTTTCAGTCAGTCAGTCAGTCAGTCCGTCTTTCAGTCAGTCAGTCAGTCAGTCCGTCTTTCAGTCAGTCAGTCAGTCAGTCCGTCTTTCAGTCAGTCAGTCAGTCAGTCAGTCCGTCTTTCAGTCAGTCAGTCAGTCCGTCTTTCAGTCAGTCAGGTGAAAGTGTACTGATGTAGTCTGTTGCTCACCCTTCCTCCGTCTCATTGATGATGTCACAGATCTCCATGTTGAGGGTCCAGTCCTCAGCCTGCAGGCCGCCATCCGTGGCCTTCTCTGGAAAAGACAACAGGAAGTAAACAAACCTGCTCATTGGACCAAGGAGGACACTAAGTAGTAGGAAGTTTCCCCTAGACGAGCGGTGAGCAACACCTAACCCCATAGGAATAATCGGTACAGCCCAAAAAGGATGAACCACCCCTTGGGACTGGTTCCTACCTAGGTTTCTTCCTTCTAGGGAGTTTTTCCTGGTGATTTCACTTCTGCTTTTCTTGCTCTGTGGGGTCTAGGCTGGGCAGCTTGTGACAACTGCTGATGTCAAATAAATTAATAAAATGAGACCTAATTGATTGATTGACAAGATGGGGAGATGTAAAACAGGTTTTATAACAGACCTAGAGTCAGTACTCTGCCAACCCACTGTCCACTAAGCCTTGGGCTATATTTCAGTCTGACTGCGCTGTGACCTGTCCCCTTACCTCAACAAGCCGCACTAGTTAGCCTAAACTCCATGGCTTATGTAACATTACTGTGGGCATGAGAAAAGGTTGTGTAACCAAGCACGTAAAAAGAGATAACTGTAACAGGTTTTGTATAGTAAGCCAATATGCGTGATGCATTTTAACCTATTCAAACAGGATCATGGGTGTTCTCTGCATTGTCTTAGAGAGGAAAGTAATTGAGGGAAACGTGACAGGATATTGGCTATTGGCTTTTCAACACAGTAACATTGAAGTTTTATAATTACATAATTGAGCTGACGTCTGGAAGTCCACTACCACTGGTGTCGACCAATTACCATGCTGAATTCATCCCTCCATAAAACAGGATTAAAAGAACTGTGCGTGTCCCATATGGAACACAATTCCCTTTGAGCCCTGGTCAAAAGTAGTGCACTACATTGGGAATGGGGTGTAATTTGGGAAGCACACCTAGTCTCACTCCTGTTCTTGGCTGGGAGAAAATAAGGAAACTGAGCCAGCAAGAGAGAGAGGTATTTAGAGTCAAAATACAGAGCTAAGAGTTCAAATGTTTAAAAGTTAGTCATGATGACTAGACTAGCTCTAGGTTAGCTCAGTCACTCAGAACATTTCTACCTCCAGCCCAGGGGCTCAGAGCAGTGTGGCATGCCCAGGCCAGGGACCTCTCTCTGGGGCTGTGTCCTGTTCTGGCCTTTACCTCCCCTCTCCTTCCAACCCGCCAGATCACACAGTCTACCACTGAGGCCACCTTGTGTGAAGGACTAATGCTTTTGGTGTCTGTTTCTCTCCTTTCACACTGCCTCTAATCTAAATATTACTCAAATAATGTATTTACTGTGTACACAAAGACAGTATTCTGCTAACAACATGTCAGAACATGAGAAGCCAAGGTAAACAGCATGACACGGTGTTTAGCTGCCCAGGCTCAGTGTGTGAACAGCAGAGCATTAAGTGTTAAGTCTTAACCACTGCTATCTCCACTGGCACGCCCCACCTAATCTCCTCAAGTGGATTGGAAAGAGGACAGGCAGGGAGAGCGAGGAAAAGAGGGAGGGAGAAAGACGAAAATGAAAGGGAGAAGGAAAGGATCAGACCTAGTTAGGGCTGTTGTGGTCATGAGATTTTGTCCAAAATTGATTGGGAAGCAAATAATTGCCGGTCTCACGGTAATTGACCGTTAATTAACAAACACATTTAGCATCTCCTGGCTTCCTCACACAGCCTACAACTTGAAGGTCACGCGCTGCGTATGTTTGCCAGTTATTCTCTACACCCGTTGTAAAGCGGATGAATGTGCTTCATTTTAAGGCGTTATTTGGCCACTTTAGCTGTGATAAAAACCTTAACAAAACATATAGGCCTATGGGCTAGGCTACATGAAGTGTGCGACTATGATTTGAAAAAGTTGCACAAAAAAAGGCATGTGCTGTTTCTTGCCTTACTGCACACAAGCTGGGCATCTTTTACAAGTGATTTCACTACACCCGCAATAACATCTGCTAAATATGTGTTTGTGACCACAAGCGGTAGGCTAATATTGTCAATAGAAAAGTTTGTGGTCATATGCACAACCTTAAAAACATAGGTGCTGGGCTAATAAAGGATTCTAGTATAGAACAAGAAGGCCTACACACCTTTAAAGCTCCCAATTCACCGCTTTAATCTGAAACGAATCTCCAGCAGGTCAGACACAGTGTTCACATCCCAAAATATACACATTTCACCTCACATGACCAGTGGACATGACGCATGGTGGATGCAAAACACATGTGTATCTCTAATAATTAAATGAGTACATGTAATGGTTCCACAAAATAATATACATTTAAAAAATGACCAAGTGAGTAACCTGGAAGGCAAGACAAATCAAAGTAAAGGAACATATTCAGGTAAGAAATGGTCTGATATCAAACTCTTGGTTCAGACCTCTAGGAGACATGGTGCACACAAGGTGAAGCCAATACAATCCTCTTCTCATAGATGATCAGTATCTCCACCCCTCCTAGGAGTCTTAACATGTTCCATACCAATGTGACTCAAAGAGCTGATGTTGTGACGAGCCTCCATGAAATGAGCAGCCACAGAGTTTCTCTGGTCAAGGGCCCTGATATTACTCCTGTGTTCTGCTATCTTTGTTTTCAGAGCTCGTTGCGTTTTTTCCTACATAGACCACAAATACATTTGATCAGGTATATCACATGTTTTGTGGAACATGTAATGATGCCCTAATGTCCTTGCACGTAATAGGGTGACTGAACATTGTGCATTTCTTCGTGAAGTTACATTTGGTGCATCCGCCACGTCTATAGTTACTGTCCGGCACACTGTCTAGAAAGGTACTGCGTGGCACTGGTGGAAGATCAGACCTCACCACCATTTGACTGATGTTGGGGGCGTGTCTGAAGACCTACCCGCAGGGGTTCTTTAAACGTCTTTTCCAGTTGTGGATCAGTGCTCAAGATGTGCCAATGTTTTTTATAATGTGGTTGAACTGTTTACCAAGTGGGGAGTACTGAAGGAAGCATTAAATGCGTTGGTCAGGAGAGCGGGGAGGTTTGGACGTGAGGCTGTCATCCTGGGTGATATTTTTATAACGTTCCCTTGCGTCCTGCAGCCATTCCTCTGGGTAACCCCGCTGTCTGAAACACTCATCCAGCCATTCCTCTGGGTAACCCCGCTGTCTGAAACACTCATCCAGCCATTCCTCTGGGTAACCCCGCTGTCTGAAACACTCATCCAGCCATTCCTCTGGGTAACCCCGCTGTCTGAAACACTCATCCAGCCATTCCTCTGGGTAACCCCGCTGTCTGAAACACTCATCCAGCCATTCCTCTGGGTAACCCCGCTGTCTGAAACACTCATCCAGCCATTCCTCTGAGTAACCCCGCTGTCTGAAACACTCATCCAGCCATTCCTCTGGGTAACCCCGCTGTCTGAAACACTCATCCAGACATTCCTCTGGGTAACCCCGCTGTCTGAAACACTCATCCAGACATTTCTCTGAGTAACCACGCTGTCTGAAACACTCATCCAGCCATTCCTCTGGGTAACCCCGCTGTCTGAAACACTCATCCAGCCATTCCTCTGGGTAACCCCGCTGTCTGAAACACTCATCCAGCCATTCCTCTGGGTAACCCCGCTGTCTGAAACACTCATCCAGCCATTCCTCTGGGTAACCCCGCTGTCTGAAACACTCATCCAGCCATTCCTCTGGGTAACCCCGCTGTCTGAAACACTCATCCAGCCATTCCTCTGGGTAACCTCGCTGTCTGAAACACTCATCCAGCCATTCCTCTGGGTAACCTCGCTGTCTGAAACACTCATCCAGCCATTCCTCTGGGTAACCCCGCTGTCTGAAACACTCATCCAGCCATTCCTCTGGGTAACCCCGCTGTCTGAAACGCTCATCCAGCCATTCCTCTGGGTAACCCCGCTGTCTGAAACACTCATCCAGCCATTCCTCTGGGCAACCCCGCTGTCTGAAACACTCATCCAGCCATTCCTCTGGGTAACCCCGCTGTCTGAAACACTCATCCAGCCATTCCTCTGGAGGAACCCCGCTGTCTGAAACACTCATCCAGCCATTCCTCTGGGTAACCCCGCACTGCCATTCCTCTGAAACACTCATCCAGCCATTCCTCTGGGTAACCCCGCTGTCTGAAACACTCATCCAGCCATTCCTCTGGAACCCCGCTGTCTGAAACACTCATCCAGCCATTCCTCGTAACCCCGCTGTCTGAAACACTCATCCAGCCATTCCTCTGGGTAACCCCGCTGTCTGAAACGCTCATCCAGCCATTCCTCTGGGTAACCCCGCTGTCTGAAACACTCATCCAGCCATTCCTCTGGGTAACCCCGCTGTCTGAAACGCTCATCCAGCCATTCCTCTGGGTAACCCCGCTGTCTGAAACACTCATCCAGCCATTCCTCTGGGTAACCCCGCTGTCTGAAACACTCATCCAGCCATTCCTCTGGGTAACCCCGCTGTCTGAAACACTCATCCAGCCATTCCTCTGGGTAACCCCGCTGTCTGAAACGCTATCCAGACATTCCTCTGGGTAACCCCGCTGTCTGAAACACTCATCCAGCCATTCCTCTGGGTAAAAACACTCATCCAGACATTCCTCTGGGTAACCCCGCTGTCTGAAACACTCATCCAGACATTCCTCTGAGTAACCCCGCTGTCTGAAACACTCATCCAGACATTCCTGAGTAACTCCGCTGTCTGAAACACTCATCCAGCCATTCCTCTGGGTAACCCCGCTGTCTGAAACACTCTTCCAGACATTCCTGAGTAACTCCGCTGTCTGAAACACTCATCCAGACATTCCTCTGAGTAACTCCGCTGTCTGAAACACTCATCCAGCCATTCCTCTGAGTAACTCCGCTGTCTGAAACACTCATCCAGACATTCCTCTGAGTAACCCCGCTGTCTGAAACACTCATCCAGACATTCCTCTGAGTAACCCCGCTGTCTGAAACACTCATCCAGCCATTCCTCTGGGTAACCCCTGCTGTCTGAAACACTCATCCAGCCATTCCTCTGTTAACCCCGCTGTCTGAAACACTCATCCAGCCATTCCTCTGGGTAACCTCGCTGTCTGAAACACTCATCCAGCCATTCCTCTGGGTAACCCCGTTGTCTGAAACACTCATCCAGCCATTCCTCTGGGTAACCCCGCTGTCTGAAACACTCATCCAGCCATTCCTCTGGGTAACCCCGCTGTCTGAAACACTCATCCAGCCATTCCTCTGGGTAACCCCGCTGTCTGAAACACTCATCCAGCCATTCCTCTGGGTAACCCCGCTGTCTGAAACACTCATCCAGCCATTCCTCTGGGTAACCCCGCTGTCAAAACACTCATCCAGCCATTCCTCTGGGTAACCCCGCTGTCTGAAACACTCATCCAGCCATTCCTCTGGGTAACCCCGCTGTCTGAAACGCTCATCCAGCCATTCCTCTGGAACCCCGCTGTCTGAAACACTCATCCAGCCATTCCTCTGGGTAACCCCGCTGTCTGAAACACTCATCCAGCCATTCCTCTGGGTAACCCCGCTGTCTGAAACACTCATCCAGCCATTCCTCTGGGTAACCCCGCTGTCTGAAACACTCATCCAGCCATTCCTCTGGGTAACCCCGCTGTCTGAAACACTCATCCAGCCATTCCTCTGGGTAACCCCGCTGTCTGAAACACTCATCCAGCCATTCCTCTGGGTAACCCCGCTGTCTGAAACACTCATCCAGCCATTCCTCTGGGTAACCCCGCTGTCTGAAACACTCATCCAGCCATTCCTCTGGGTAACCCCGCTGTCTGAAACACTCATCCAGCCATTCCTCTGGGTAACCCCGCTGTCTGAAACACTCATCCAGATGGGCGGTTTGTTTGACATAGTCACTCCGTGTACTACAAATGGGGAGGTTATTTTTTTAGGTGTGTAGGGTGGAAGCTGTCTCCGCGTAATAGGGAATTTCTGTCAATCGGCTTCCTGTATAGATCCGTACTAACCACCCCCCCATCCCTCTAACTTAAAATGTCAAGAAGACGTATTTCACAAGCAGTGAATTTCAAATGTTCACTGTTGTATTGATGGAGGAGTGGAATCGATTAAGTTCCTCCGCTGTGCCCTGGAATAAAACGAATATGTGATCAATTAAGAGTTTCCAGAGTCTAATATGGTGCAATAGTGGATTATTAGGGCTAAAAATCACCTTCTTCTAAAAAATAAACACACATACAGATTGTGAGTAAAACATTTAAAAGTGTTAACCCTCACAAGGCTCCAGGCCCAGACGGCATCCCCAGCCGCGTCCTCAGAGCATGCGCAGACCAGCTGGCTGGTGTGTTTACGGACATATTCAATCAATCCTTACCCCAGTCTGCTGTTCCCACATGCTTCAAGAGGGCCACCATTGTTCCTGTTCCCAAGAAAGCTAAGGTAACTGAGCTAAACGACTACCGCCCCGTAGCACTCACTTCCGTCATCATGAAGTGCTTTGAGAGACTAGTCAAGGACCATATCACCTCCACCCTACCTGACACCCTAGACCCACTCCAATTTGCTTACCGTCCAAACAGTTCCACAGACGATGCAATCTCAACCACACTGCACACTGCCCTAACCCATCTGGACAAGAGGAACGTGAGAATGCTGTACCTATGTGAGAATGCTGTTCATCGACTACAGCTCAGCATTTAACACCATAGTACCCTCCAAACTCGTCATCAAGCTCGAGACCCTGGGTTTCGACCCCGCCCTGTGAAACTGGGTACTGGACTTCCTGACGGGCCGCCCCCAGGTGGTGAGGGTAGGTACTATCTCCACCCCGCTGATCCTCAACACTGGGGCCCCACACGGGTGCGTTCTGAGCCCTCTCCTGTACTCCCTGTTCACCCACGACTGCGTGGCCACGCACGCCTCCAACTCAATCATCAAGTTTAGGGACGACACTACAGTGGTAGGCATTACCAACAACGGAGACGGCCTACAGGGAGGAGATGAGGGCTTGTCAGGAAAATAACCTCACACTAAATGTCAACAAAACAAAGGAGATGATTGTGGACTTCAGGAAACAGCAGAGGGAGCACCCCCTATCAACATGGATGGGACAGTAGTGAAGAGGGTAGTAAGTTTTAAGTTCCTCAGCGTACACATCACAGACAAACTGAATTGGTCCACCCACACGTTCTAAGAAGCACAATCGAGAGCATCCTGCCGGGCTGTATCACCGCCGGGTACGGCAACTGCTCCGCCAGCAACCGCAAGGCTCTCCAGAGGGTAGCGAGGTCTGCACAACGCATCACCGGGGGCAAACTACCTGCCTTCCAGGACACCTACACCACCCAGGAAGGCCATAAAGATCATCAAGGAGAACAACCACCCGAGCCACTGCCTGTTCACCCCGCTATCATCCAGAAGGCGACGTCAGTACAGGTGCATCAAAGCAGGGACCGAGACTGAAAAACAGCTTCTATCTATTTCAAGGCCATCAGACTGTTAAACAGCCACCACTAACACCGAGTGGCTGCTGCCAACACACTGACTCAACTCTAGCCACTTTAATAATGGGAATTGATGGAATTTGACATAAAATATATCGCTAGACACTTTAAACAATGCTACTTAATATAATGTTTACATACCCTACATTACTCATCTCATTGATACAGTGGGGCAAAAAAGTATTTCGTCAGCCACTAATTGTGCAAGTTCTCCCACTTAAAAAGATGAGAGAGGCCTGTAATTTTCATCATAGGTACACTTCAACTATGACAGACAAAATTAGAAAAGAAATCTAGAAAATCACATTGTTGGATTTTTAATGAATTTATTTGCAAATTATGGTGGGAAATGGGTCCTCCTCTTTTTAATAGAGGCCATCAAATCTCTTTTCTCACACAATTGCATAGCCTACAGAAATGTTGAGCAACATGAGCTCACATTAAATGTTTAATTAGATTTTCGATACAATTTGCATTGATGTCAGAGTGATTAGAGGGACAATAGAGTGCTGAGTACCAGGCAGTTAGCAAGTGTGGTAAGCTACTAATGACAATCAGCAGCATCAGCTCTTGGAGTAGGCTAATTACCATGACTAAACGGTCATGTGGAATTTGACTGCCCTCATGACTCGTGACAACCGGTGTGGCGGTAATATGGTCACCCTAACAGCCCTATACAGAGTCATCCTTTTTGAGGCCTCTATTCATGGAACAAGACAGCCATTACAGCCAGAGCTTTGAAAATAGAAGAGAGACTGATTGGGTGCAAGTTCAACCGAGGCTCCACCCCCACTCCCAGTGCCATGGAGTGAAACCAGTACAACCAGTCACGTGGCCACACAGGCGGAAGGCTGTGCCATCCACTGCCAACTCCACAAATCTCCATTTCAGATCCCTCTTCGCTCCCCGTCTGTTCTCTCACTCTATACCCTCTTCCTCAATCCCACTACCCCCCCCTTGTATGTCTTCCTCCCTCAATCCACTAATGCATAGCTCTGAGATAGACATTTGAAATTGGCTCATTATATGACCCAAACATGTATCCATGGTTACCAAACTATTCCTCTGTCTTATAGTCTTCTTTTCAACATCTCGTCATAGAGGGCTTATTACCAGAGAGTGCTCCAACCCATTAGGGACAAATACATGGGCCTGCTAGCTACACTAACCCTTCCACTAATGGAGATGGCAGGCAGATTGTTCTGTTTCCTCCAGGATGTGTAGCTGCTTTCCCTCTATGATGGTCTCTGTCTCTTTGGCAGCTAAAAGGAAAGAGATGGAGTCAGCATCTAGGCCAACTGTACTCTGAGACAGAGTAGTTTCACTAGTATCAAACCTCAAGCCACACACAATCCACCCACCGCAAACAAACACACCATCCACACACACACTGCAAACATCAACACACACTTGCTAACACACACACAACATCCACCAAGCCTCTCTCTCTCTCTCATCCTGTCCACCCCCTGCCTGTCAGGCCACTTAAGGTAATGAGAAAGGACAATTAAGATTCACAATGCAAACCTCATCAACAGGGTTCCTGTTCTGTTGCCCTGTCTCTGAGTGCTCTCCCATTTCCTCTGTGGGAAGTGAACCTGATCCCTTTCCCCTGTCTTGCTGCTGCTGTACTGTGGTGTTGGGTACCACTCTCACCACCAGCACTGTATCCACACGGACAGACAGAATGCCTTTATGGACAGCACAGTACAGTGAGCACTCAACCAGAGAGATAACACACTTGGGCAGATGATTTAAAGCTAGTAGCTCATAAAGAAATTAAAGATCCACTCTGCTGCTCGCTGGGCACAGTGTGCAGTGACCTGAGCAGACCGCTCTCGGAGCTGACAATGATGATGATGGTAGTAGGGACTTAGCCTAGCTGGTGTGGTGGTGTTCAGCGGTGGCCATCTAGGATGACTTGGCACCAAGCTGGCCGGGGAAGCAGGGCAGTGGGCAGGGGGACACACCCTGGCCTGTAGGCTACACTCACAGCAATGAAAGACCCTTCTTCTGCACCTCCTCAGACCAACTTCCTTCTAGCCTGGTCCCAGATTGTGACCATGATGACCAATGGAGTTGATAAGGCAGCACAAATATATCTGGAACCAGGCTAACTTCCTTCCTCCATAGTATACCCATGATATGTTTCCATTCTGATTTCACACAGATGCATGACTAGGGGCTAATAAACTGTGGCCATTATCAGCTTCAGACATCAATATCTCATCTTCTGAAAAAGGTGCATCTTCTGAAAAAGGCCTAACCATGAGAAACTGGACTGAATGCATGGGAAACTGTTTGTGCAATCTGCCTGGGTGACATCCTAGGAGATTCTCTCAGAGACAATGCAGAGAGGACAGCTTACCCCCCCCCCACCTTGTCTTCTGTCTAGTTTGTTAGGCTATACATTTGTTTGTCTAGTTTGTTAGGCTATACTGAAGACCTTCATAACATAGGATAGTTATGGTTGTAGCTAAGGCCTTGAGCAGTAAGGATACAGTACCAGGGCCTAAAATTAACACCTGCGGGTAGATTTTGTCATTGGTGGGTAAAATGTCTATTTCACCAGCCACGTTGGCGGGTTGTCAGGGCTCCACAGTGCAAGCATTTCACTCACATTTGTGAATAAAAAGTCGAGTTCGATCACATTTATAGTCAAATAAATGCTCCAGTAGCTTTTTTCAAAGTATTTTTGCCGTTTTGTTTCATAGCTGGTAAATTAAGTTTATGAACTACGAATCCTATACAGCCTATTCGATCTTACGCTGGAACCCTGGGTGCATGCGAAGAGTTGAGCGAAAGGTGAATTTTTAGAAGTTCATTTTTATAAGCGCTGCGCACAGGCATAAAAATTGGTCTAATTTACTTGACCCGAAAGTCTCTGCAGTGAGACTGGTCCTTGTTCATTTACATTGTGTTGTTCACAGGCTAGGTTGTTTTTCTATGTTTGAGTTTCAATTGCAAGGGAAGAGAAAACAACACCTCTACGAGTCAGACTCAATCACAGGCTCAAACATGACTGGAGTCGCGCTACCACGGTAACCTCCCACCCTTAAATGGGCAGGTGAAAATGTTTGTCTCATCTGTGATAGTTTGGTTTAATGACGCAGGTCACAAAAAAATGAAATTAAACAATTTAACACATTATTTCTTACTAATAATACATGTATTGTTTCAGAAACATTACAAAGCATGCTCATCTGTTTTTTTGTGTTTTGTTGGTATAATTTTAGCAGGGGAAAAAATCTGAGTGGCTGGTAGAAACTGGGTGGTTCGAGCACTGAATGCTGATTGACTGAAAGCCGTGATTGGCTGAAAGCCTTTGGATATCAGACCATATACCACGGGTATGCCAAAACATGTATTTTTACTGCTCTAATTACATTGGTAACCAGTTTATAATAGCAATAAGGTACCTCGGGTATATTGCCAATAAGGGCAAGGGCTGTATCCAGGCACTCCACGTTGCGTCATGCTTAAGAACATTCCTTATACGTGGTATATTGGCCATATACCACACCCCCTCGGGCCTTATTGTTTAAATCTACCTGCCACAGTGGCTGGTGGACCAAAAAGTGAATTGTATGCCCTGTACAGTACTAAGATCTTCATAACATAGAATAATTATGGTTGTAGCAATGGCCTTGAGCTGTAAGAATACTGCACAAAGACCTTTAGAACATAGGATATTGATATAGTTGTAGCTAATGTCTTTATAAAACATGTATAGCCTAACTATTCTATCCATTGAGCCCTAGTTAGTATTCTGCCATGTTCCATTGTTCGTGCAATACAATAGTTTTTCTGTGGATGTAGACGTGCTGTTAGATAATCAGTGACTCTATCAATGAAGGACACAGTCCCTGCCTGAGGGTACATAGGCCCAGTAGAGTCCTACCTAGCCTCAGCCCAGTCCCATCCAATCATCACAACCACATCTTATCTCAGCCCAGCCACACGCACCTTCTGGCCAGACTACACTTTATCACAGAGTCTGCACCACCTGGGGTTGGCAACAGTCCATTGTATTACATTTTATTTTATATTATTGGTCCCAAATTGTTTAATTTTAATTATTTAATCTGGACAACCCATTAAGACCAGGATCTCATTTCCAATGGTGCCCTGAGAACAACAGTTGAAGCAATGTGAGAAACCATTCAACCAAATTACAGTTACAACATTTCAAATGAATTACAATACACTAAAAAGGGCAGTAGTAACAAATACATACAATCGATAAAAACAAGAGCCCAAAATTCACAATTTGGGACCAAATAATCAAGTTTTAGAGTGACCTGTAGGTCATTCCAGGACAGAGGGCCATAGTAACTGAAAGCAGTCTTCACTAACTCAGAGGGGACCCGCGGAACCTCTAGTACCAACCAGTCTAGAGACTGAGTCTTCTAGTTACTAGATTTCCAATTTAGAAGTGAGGTAGTATGGGACCTCCTGGAGAAGTGCTTTATATATGAGTAATAGCCAATGTTGGGCCCTTCTGGTCATCAGAAACTCCCAAGCAACTATATAAGAGACAATGATGCTTATGGAAACTATCACCAGTGATAAAACGCACGGCTGAGTATATAGTCACAGAATTTAGAAGTCCACACTTGTTAAACAGCCCTCAAAAGCAGCAAGCCAATAACACTATTTAAAAAGAAAATGTAACTTATAATATGGAGGTGCTATAGAAGTTGTCAAATAGCCTAGTCCCCCCTCACCTAGAAGTGAAAAATTATTCCTGCTTTACCACATCTAGACCAATCCCAACCGCAGGGATCACTCCGTTATTATCCTTCTGTTATCTCCTAAATCACAGTCCGGGAGCAGGGCCTGGAGAAATGTCCACAGACTGAGCCAGTTACACCTGTTACAGGGGTAAACAAACTAGGCTAACTGAGCTTTAAGATATTATGACTGTGATTATAAAAGCCTTAGAGCTGTTCGTAAAGCTAACTGTCATGGTTATTAGTACAGTAGATAGACGATCTATGCACACTACACAGTGGACCAAGCCTATCAAATCAGGCATCCCCTATCCATATAATTTTGCGTGCCCTACTGTACAAGGCCTCAGTATGAACCTAGCTCTGGTCCAGGGCATTATGTGTGGCTTACTGAACTACAATAAACCATACAGACAGGGTGGAAAATAAAAGCCTGAAGGTAGTAACAGGTTAGGCTACACAAAATGCAATTTCCATTAGGTATTGGGCTAATCAGGAACACAGAAGAGCTTCTAACATGTTTATTTTCTTATGCCTTTAATGCCCATAAACACTTGTCAATATTTCAGTCCAAATAAACACTATTGAAGCTGCTCGTCCCAATGACAGTGCAGGAAACTGTCCGGAAAAATCTATGTGTTTAGGAACTGCAGGAGGGAGGGCACTGATGGGAAGGAGGAACTTTGAGGGAAGCTACAGGGGAATGTCGACTAGCTTCCTCATCACCATTCATTACAATCCCAACTGACCGAACTACCACCCTAACAACGGAGCCCATGGGGAAAAAAATGGCAGTAACCTAGTGGTTAGAACATTGGGTTGCTGGATCGAATCCCGAGCTGACAAGGTAAAAATCTGTTGTTCTGCCCCTGAACAAGGCAGTTAACCCACCGTTTCCCGGGTAGGCCGTGATTGTAAATAAGAATTTGTTCTTAACTGACTTGCCCTCCTAGTTAAATAAAAGTGAAATAAAAATCTAGGTCAGCTGTGTTTGTGTAGTCACTGAAAAGCTGGCAACATAGACGCCTGTGGTTGACAATGCAAATCTATCTTCTCGTAATAGAAGTGAAGCTGCAATGAATCATCTTTGAAGGGTGTTTTGCTAATGTGTCATCAGTATTTGTGAGAAAGCTCATTTTTCAGCATAGTCAAAGGTCAAATGACGTATCTTCCCGTTTATCCCCTTCCATGATCAATGTCATGCCTGTACCACTGAGTGTGTGTGTACGGACTTAAAGAATACAGACCAACTGTTCGTATGTGAATTCGTTAATTACTTTAAAAGCACTAGTCAGTGTCATAAAAACACTATTTGGAAAATGAGACCGCACATCGTCATTGATAAACAATTTCAATTGAAAAACTGTTCCCCAGCTGTTGTATCGTTGCATTTCAAAACAAAGGTGAATCCAGTAGAAAACTCCCTCGTGAAATCATTTCGCTTCATTTGGAGCAAATTGTACTTTCCAGCAAATGTGCCACCCTGATTCCAATTAGCTTAGCTAACGTTTGCATGGGCTAGCCGCGAACCGATATTTATAAGGTTACTGTAGCTGGTCGATGATGCTACAGCTAGCTAGCTTAGCTCGCTACTGGTGCATCTGAATGCCGTACAATAACACATGTAAGTCACCATTCAAACCTTACATTATGGCTTTATAAGACCTGATTACACAGTATCTATAGCTGGTAACTTACCTAAGCACTGGCCCACGGGAGTGCTGTACGGATTGCCCAGTAAGAACTCCATCTTTATGACAACAAACAATACCCACAGAATGACAGAAGCTGGAAGAGAGGCGCATTATCTGCAAGTCCCTCCCACTGAGCAACCACATTGGAAGATAAAACTGAGATATCAATCTGTATGGCTGAATTTATTGTCGATCAAAATTAGCAGCTATCCAGGGTATGTTCACCACCAACACTAAAGATAGCTATCTATGCACAAGAGCCAAGCCTTTGCTGGATGTGATCGATGTTAATGTTACTGTTCATGTTATGTATCACCACCTGCAGAGATTGGGAGTCCCATAGGGCAGCGCACAATTGGCCCAGCGTCGTCCGGGTTTGGCCGGTGTAGGCCGTCATTGTACATAATAATGTGTTCTTAATTTACTTTCCAAGTTAAATAAAGGTTATATTTAAAAATATATATATTAATAATAACAATAAATTATTGTTGTTTGGGGAAATTACTTTAAACCTTTCCCTACAATCTGTACTATCAAACTATTGTTGTTGTTTGAGTGAATTGATTCTGAATATCCTGATAATTTCTAACATACTGCACTCGATGGGATAATCTAGCTAGATAAACGGTGGGTTACATGGCATATTTCAGGAAATCCTGACCAATACAGCGCTGACCTTGGCTAGAATAGATACACATTTATGATTCCCTTGATTCTAATAATTGTAATTTAAGTACATAATATTCACAAAGAAATAGTAATGCTTACATTGGTTCGCAAAGTGCATATCGCATATAGCAACTGTATCCTCTGTGAAACTGTTTAAAACTGTTTAGTTATAAACGTTTCCGTGTTCCATGTAGCCCAGTCCTGCTGCCTGGTTGCTAGGCAACATGATACATCTTTGCGCAGCAGACGTGGGTTTGAAAGGTATGAGGCTGATAACATACATTTATTTTCAAATTACTTTTGTTGTTTGGTTTTCTTATGGTCTCTCAAAACAGCACCTTGTGTGAGAGAGAGAGCAATCTGATACCTTTTTAATTTAGCAGAAATTAGGTTACTCAGCTCTGGCTTGTTGTGTTGTGTTACTGCTGAAAAGGTACTAGCTACTATTAGCTAGCTAACGTTAAATTACTGTATTATAGCTATCTATATAAACGTTTGTTTACAATATTTATAGCTAGCCACCGTAGCTAACGTTAGCCAGTTAACCTAGCATAAATACATTATACACAGTTTGTGTTTATTTGTTATTGCAAAACAGCCACTCAACTCTACAAAGCTACGTACCTGGCAGGATTGTGATGACACTGAGACTCACTGTTTATCAATCAGAAAAACATTTGTCAAACCTACAACCACCGCCAGACAGTGGCATTGAATACAGCATTTGATATTGCACTGCCCTTCTCTCCACAGTAACAGTACAGGGTAGAGAGTCCGGGGATCCAGAGACATTAGCAGGATGAGCAGGCTATATGATACCGCAGAACCCAGTTTGGTGGACGAGGAGCTACTGCAGAAGGCAGTGGAGGAGCAAGGCCCTCAAGACCAGGCTGGGCAGATTGCCAAGGAGGAGGGCATGCAGTATGACGAAGTCTGCCAATTGCGCCTGGACTACAAGAGTAAGACATTTGACAGATGTTGATGTTCTTCATTCATTTCCATACTTTTTGGTACAGTCATGTCCATTGTCCACAGAGAGAAGGGCAATAGTTGCAGTGGAAATAGTTTTTATTCCTTACCTTGTCCGTATTTTTTATATTTTTGTCCATAGACATCCTGAAGATTGATCACCTGTGGCAGTTCACGTCTCTGACCAAGCTACAACTGGACAATAACATCATTGAGAAGATTGAAGGACTGGGGCGCCTCACTAATCTGAAATGGCTGGGTAAGAAAGCCGTCTCTCACAGACCCTGAATATGTTCCACATACAGTAAATGTTAGACAGATCATGTATGTGTTAAACTGTATATAGCTAGATCAAGATGACTATATTGTTTGTCACCAAAAGACAAGCCCTTCACTGTTACAAGGCTATTATGGCCTAGCTATCAATATTATCTTTCTCTCTATCTTCTCTTCTCCTCTAGATCTGTCCTTCAATAACATTGAGGGGATCGAGGGGTTGGATTCTCTGGTGAAGCTGGAAGACTTGAGTCTCTACAACAACAGAATCTCTGTCATTGAGAACATGGACACACTTCTAAACCTACACGTTCTCTCTATTGGGAACAACTTCCTGGCTCAGTTAGAAAATGTGAGTAACTTTCATACACTACATACATGTATTGTTTATGTTTCAAATTATGAATGTAAACTCTCAAATTGTATACTGTAGAATATTTGTGACAAAATATGTTATTTTCATTGCATGGGCTGGTATTGCATGTTTGCTGGACACTGTAGGAATTGCAATCAACCATATCCTCTGATTCCCAGGTAATCTACCTCAGAAAGTTCAAGAACCTGCGCACTCTCAACCTAGCTGGAAACCCCATCTGCAAAGAGGACCGCTACAAGATCTTTGTTGCTGCCTACCTTCCAGAGTTGGTTTACTTGGACTTCAGGCTATTGGATGAACAAACAGTGAGTGACGGAATAGGGTGAAATTGCCCCTTGACACTTATATTGGGTCAGTCTTGTAATCCCCCCACTAATGGTTAAGGTTAGGATCGGGGAGGGAAGCTGATCCTATTAGAAACACATCCCTGGCGTTAGAGCGACAGGCACAGGAGAACCAATGGGCTGACAAGGTTGTACAGTATATACATGTGCTTGTATCCACACCAACATACCATAAGTCTTACAAAAGAAGAGATTTATGCCTAGGCTCAGGGACATTCCTGTCCTGATGAATTAAAGCATTGATGTAAACGAGAGCATTACAAAACGGTTAGTCATGGATTACAAACGTTTCCCCTGGGAATCAGACAGCTGAATAAGCACCATACAAAAAGCAGAATCACAAAACTGCTGAACTGACAAACCTTTACACATCCCATCCATATTGTAACCACAGATTTAAAGAACAGTTCCAAAGGTCTAGTTTATACATTTTTCTTCAAGCTCTGCACTGGATATACCATTAGTTTGTATTAATACATGAATACCTTGCTTTTTTTTTACTCTACCAACCATTCGGGCAGGCATTGAACATTAAGTATTTCCTTATGTAGCGAGAGCAGGCGTTTGGAAAATACCAGTATGCCATTGAGGAGATGCGCCACAATGAGGCCCAGGAGAGAAGGGCGATGGATGCTAGGCAAGAGCAAGAGGACGAGCTGCAGTTGCACAGGGTAACCTATGAAAAACCTACATTCAGAGCAAAGCATACATACTATATCCATGTGTGCATTGAGCTTGAAATTATTGGGTAACTCTGCCATCTACTGTTGTGTGTGTGTGTGTGTGTCTTCCCTACTTACAGGATGCCTTTGTGGAGCTCTTGAATGGCCCATATCTGTTTGACAGCATGTACGCAGATGATGCAGAGGCAGCCAAGCTGGCCTACCTCCCCGGAGTGTCTGTACTACTAGAGACATATCCTTCTCCATACTCTGTTCTCTCAGTGTCAGTCTATTTGGAGCATGCCTTCTCCCTTTGACAACTGGCCCTTGATTTGATAGATGGCTAAAAGCAAAGGCAGGTGAAATAATAGTAGAATGATATATCTTGTTGTAAGATAGGGATTTCAAGGAGAGAAAAAAACAGGAAAATAACACAAGTCGATTATTCTACTGTTGCATCGAAGGCTCCTTCCTTGACTCTGTTCCTACATACAAGAGCCACCTGGTGGCGCTGTGTGTGCAGGTGTTTGAGATTGGCTTGGCACAGCGCGGCCGGAGGGAAGACGAGGTCAAGTCCTTCTTTGACTGTTCCAGAGAAGCCGTGGACGACAACCAGCAGAGAGCAGCACAGATCGCTGCAGACTTTGAGAAAGCCAGGAGACAGGTGCGTCATGGGACTGTAGCTTTTAAGGTCATGTCAAGAAGGGATGCCGCTAATATCAAAGTGATGTCAAAACCTGCATATCCGAGTAGCATCGGGGAGAATTTTTGCATTTTTGCTAACACTAATGCTTTTCCTAACCTTAACCTAATTCTCCTAACCTGCTACATTGATTCTCCTAACATGCTGCGTGGGTTCTCCTAACATGCTACGAAGAGTAACTTCTGATATTAGCGGCATTCCATCTAGTCAAAACCGGCTTTCACTTGCACTGACAGTGAAATGGTCCCGTTTGAGAGCATCAGTTCAGCGCAGACTGGCAGATTACAAATCTTAATTAGTAGAACAATTGGCAAGTCTAATTGGAAAATGTTGGCCACACAATTGGCAAGTCTAATTGGAAAATGTTTTAATTACAGTTCTTCCCTGCCCATGCAACCTTTATCAATATGTAAAGGTTTTTAAAAATCCCAAATTAGCAGTCCTACTCTGAGATGCTTTATAATAATAATAATAATAGATGTAATTTATTTTGCGCTTTTCATTATACAGATAATCTCAAAGATACTAAAAAACAATACAAAAGTACATGTAGTTCTTGGGCTGGACAATGGTCTTCAACAGAGGCTAAATATGAATATGGCCCATAGAATTCAACTGACTCCTATCGGCCCCATCTCTATGGAGGGATATAAGTGTCAAAATACATTTCATTTGAATTATTTTGGAACAAATATTACGTATTTAATGTATTTACATGCACTGAATATATTCTTGACAACACAGATAATGTAAGAGCCATGTTCTTTAGAGAGTTTGGCAATTGAGGTTTTCTGCATGATGTGCATTTGCATGACACTACAACATTCTATGGCAGCCATGGTAGTGCTGCATTAAAATAACATGTGGAATATAATGTCTAGAAGGAGCATTGTGATGTATTTACATGAAACTTTCCAATTCTATGGCAGCTATGTTAGCGCCCCATTAATATTACATGGGGAATATTTAAATAATGCTCTGTAACTGAATGTCTAGAATAAGAACAATGTTCAAAAATATTACTGAAATATATGGCTCTGGATAATGGTTTAACAAACTGCTGAAAAAAAACCTGATAGCAACAGTTTAACAAAAACTGTGCTATTTTTATCTTTTCAAATCCACTGTACATGAATCTTACAAATCACAAAAAAATCATGCAAATCACACATAAAAATGTTGTGTATTTCCACGTGGCCACACACCCAGGTGATGTCTGAGATACAGCAGGCCACAGACGCGTGTCTCCTGGAGGCCCAGCTGAACCACTGCAGCGAGGAGATCAACCAGCTCTGTGACAGCCTCATGACCCAGGAGCTGCAGCTCGTCGACCAGCTGGAGGTGTGTGTGTGTGTCTGTCTGTAGTTGTTAAAACTTATTGGTGACAGGGGGGCAGTATTGAGTAGCTTGAATGAATAAGGTGCCCAGAGTAAACTGCATGCTACTCTGTCCCAGATGCTAATAAATGCATAGTATTAGTAGTATTGGATAGAAAACATTCTGAAGTTTCTTAAACTGTTTGAATGATGTCTGTGAGTATAACAGAACTCATATGGCAGGCGAAAACCTGAGAAAAATCCAACCAGGAAGTGGGAAATCTGAGGTTTGTAGTTTTTCAACTCTTTGCCATTCCAATATACAGTGTAAATGGGCCTAAGGCTTCCACTAGATGTCAACAGTCTTTAAAACCTTGTTTGAGGCTTCTACTATGAAGGGGGAGAGAATGAGAGGGGATTGAGCCAGGTGTCTGGCTGAGTGGTACAGGCTCGTGACGTGAGGTCACGAGAGAGTTAGCTATCGTTCCATTGCTTTTCTACAGACATAGGAATTCTCCGGTTGGAACATTATTGAAGATTTATGATAAAATCATCCTAAAGATTGATTCTATACTTAGTTTGACATGTTCCTACGACCTGTAATATAACTTTTTTAACTTTTCGTCCGACGTTCGGCTGGACCTGAACGCGCGTTTGGATTTGTTTACCAAACGCCCTAACAAGAGAAGCTATTTGGACATAAATGATTAACTTTATATGAACAAATCAAACATTTATTGCGGAACTGTGATTCATGGCAGTGCATTCTGATGAAGATCATCAAAGGTAAGTGAATATTTATAATGCTATTTCTGACTAATGTTGACTACACAATATGGCGGATATCTTTTTGGCTGCTTTGTTGTTTGAACGCTGTACTCAGATTATTGCATGGTTTGCTTTTCCGTAAATTTTTTGTTAAAATCTGACACAGCGGTTGCATTAAGGAGAAGTATATCTCTAATTCCATGTATAACACTTGTATTTTCATCAACATTTATGATGAGTATTTCTGTAAATTGATGTGGCTCTCTGCAAAATCACTGCATGTTTTAGAACTACTGAACATAACGCGCCAATGTAAAATTACATTTTTTGATATAAATATGCACTTTAGCGAACAAAACATACATGTATTACATGTATGTGTAACATGAAGTCCTATGAGTGTCATCTGATGAAGATCATCAAAGGTTAGTGATTCATTCTATCTCTATCTGTGCTTTTTGTGACTCCTCTTTGGCTGGGAAAATGGCTGTTTTTCTGTGACTTGGTGGTGGCATAATCGTTTGTGGTGCTTTCGCTGTAAAGCCTTTTTGAAATCAGACACTGTGGCTGGATTAACAAGAATTTTATCTTTAAAATGGTGTAAAATACTTGTATGCTCGAGGAATTTTAATTTAGAGATTTTTGTTGTTTTGAATTTGGCGCACTGCACTTTCACTGGCTGTTGGCGAGGTGGGACGCTACCGTCCAACATATCCCAGAGTTAAGATCTACATTATTGGCCGCCCTTAAATCTGAACTGAATAACTTCTAAGAGGTTAGGAGTAGAGGTTTTTACGGATCCACCTTTACCAATCCAAGATACCCGATCTGGGACCCGATTAGGGGCGGATCCAGAATTCTAAATAATGTCATGGGTCTGGGTCGGATCTCATATGATTGTCTCGGGTCTCTGATATGTGTCCTTTTTTGTCATTTTTTAAAATTACATTTTTTACTTTGAGCCCTTTTACTCCCCAATTTCGTGATATCCAATTGGTGTTTACAGTCTTGTCCCATCGCTGCAACTCCCCTACAGACTCGGGAGAGACAAAGGTCGAGAGCTAGGCCGGCCAAACCTCCCCTAACCCAGACCACGCTCCCGGTCATGGTTGGCTGTGACACAGCCTGGGATCAAACCCGGGTCTGTAATGAAGCCTCAAGCACTGCGAAGCAGTGCCTTTAGAGAGCTGGGCCACTCGGGAGGCCTTGGGTCTGTGTCATTTTAACTGACTTGTCTGGAAGGACTCGTACAGAGCCGACCGTGACTGCTGCAGTAGTTATTGTTGGCCAATCATTGGTCATCAAAGCGTCAATAGGCTACAGTCATATAGGCTCTGTGTGTGGCAAAAGTTAGGAGATATGTAATCATTGGACGATGGACCTTAGAGTGAAACGCTTACTTACAGGCACTAACCAACAATGCAATTTAAAAATAAAATACATTTAAAAAAGGATGAGAAAGCGCATGCACTGCATCCTCAATTACCCTAGCTAGCTAATGTTAGCTAACTTAACTAGCTAGCTTCTCAAGGTTTGATGCAGTCAAAACAGGTACTGTGTAATCATATTGGATGATAAATAATCTAGCTATGGCAGCTATTTGTTTACTATAGTGCGTTTTGGCTTGTTGGTTGGTTGCTGTCTGTTGTCTCTCCCTCCCAGCTCCCTGTGTCACTCCCTCTCAGCGGCACCTTTCTCTTCCTCCTCTCGCGCTTTATCAGCTCCGGTTAATAAAGACGCTTAAAAAATGGGTCTCCATATTTAAAAAAATATATATATATATATATTTTTTAAGTATGCATATTGGGTACAGGTGAGAAAGCCCAAGGTCCATATCAGAACAGGTCCAACTTCTTTTGGCCCGTGAAGACCTGTAGTTAGGAGGCCCCATAATGCAGAAACTGTTAACCTAGGTGACCTCTGGGTGATCTCTCTGAGGCCAAGTGCCAATGTCTATAAATTCAGCCATCGGGAGTTTCAAATGATGGAGATGTCTAATATGCGACTCACTCCTGACCCAAGTGGTCTCGACAGCCTTGATTTATGTTGAGTCCAGGGGCCCGGAAAACAGATAAGCAAGAGTATTTATGCTTTACTGCCCTTGAGGTTGGCAGATTGCTACAAAGCTCTCAGAGGAACATGTCTGTCTCCCATATGCATACCGTAATTTCCGGACTATAAGCCGCTACTTTATTCCCACACTTTGAACCTCGCAGTTTATACAATGACGCGGCTAATTTATGGATTTTTCCCGCTTTCGCAAGATTCATGCCACCAAAAAACTGAGCACCATCACATAATGTGACGTAAATGGAGCGCGCTCAAACTTCCCATCATTCTGATTACGGTAGTCATTTTGTCACCCTCATCATGGCAAAGACACGGAGAAATGCATATGATGCAGCTTTCAAGTTGAAGGCGATCGATCTGGCTGTTGGAAAAGGAAATAGAGCTGCTGCATGGGAGCTTGGTCTTAATGAGTCGATTATAAGACTTTGTAAACAGCAGTGTGAGGAACTGACTCAGTGCAAAAAGACAACAAACCTTTCAGAGGGAAGAAAAGCAGATGGCCCAAAGTATTTGCAGCCACTCTACATCAGTGTAAATCGTGCATTTAAGGTGGCGCTCCGTGTTCAGTGGGAGGCTTGGATGACAAGTGGGGAGAAATCCTTCACTAAAGTCTGCCAGTGGGTCCTGACAGCGTGGAGCATTGTCAAAAAATCCACTATCATCAACGGGTTTCGAAAGGCTGGACCGCTGCGTGTTGAAGGGGCAGCATGAGCTCAGCAGGGTATTTGCCTCCGGATGAAAGTGAGGAGAGCGACAATGAAAACGATCCAAAATCGGATGAAGCAATTCTGAGGCTATTCAACTCCGACACCGAAGGAGATGACCTCAGTGGTTTCAGTGCACAGGAGGCTTGGTAGGCTACTGTTTTAATTTTTGTTACAAGCCGTGTTTCGTTAAAGCCTATTTATTTTTGTTACAAGCCGTGTTTTGTTTAAAGGCTGTGTAAAGTTCATTTGTTTCATGGTACCGGTAGGCACCTGCGGCTTATAGACATGTGCGGCTTATTTATGTTCAAAATACATATTTTTTTTATAATTCAGTGGGTGCGGTTTATATTCAGGTGCGCTTAATAGTCCAGCAATTACGGTATGTCTCTGTCTGTCTGTCTATTAAACCTTTAAATATAGAAGTCATTCACCTTATCTTTGGGTACAGCATTTTCCACACCTTGAGAAAATCAATTAGTGTGTGTGTGTGTGTGTGTGTGTGTGTGTGTGTGTGTGTGTGTGTGTGTGTGTGTGTGTGCGCACACAGTTGATGTATCAAATCAAATTTTATTTGTCACATACACATGGTTAGCAGATGTTAATGCGAGTGTAGCAAAATGCTTGTGCTTCTAGTTCCGACAATGCAGTAATAACCAACAAGTGATCTAACTAACAATTCCAAAACTACTGTCTTATACACACAAGTGTAGGGGGATAAAGAATATGTACATAAAGATATATGAATGAGTGATGGTACAGAGCGGCATAGGCAAGATACAGTAGATGGTATCGAGTACAGTATATACATATGAGATGAGTATGTAAACAAAGTGGCATAGTTAAAGTGGCTTGTGGTACATGTATTACATAAAGATGCAGTAGATGATATAGAGTACCGGTACAGTATATACGTATACATATGAGATGAATAATGAAGGGAACATTATATTAGGTAGCATTGTTTAAAATGGCTAGTGATATATTTTACATAATTTCCCATCATCCCATTATTAAAGTGGCTGGAGTTGAGTTAGTGTGTTGGCAGCAGCCACTCAATGTTAGTGGTGGCTGTTTAACAGTCTGATGGCCTTGAGATAGAAGCTGTTTTTCAGTCTCTCGGTCCCAGCTTTGATGCACCTGTACTGACCTCGCCTTCTGGATGATAGCGGGGTGAACAGGCAGTGGTTCGGGTGGTTGATGTCCTTGATGATCTTTATGGCCTTTCTGTAACATCGGGTGGTGTAGGTGTCCTGGAGGGCAGGTAGTTTGCCCCCGGTGATGCGTTGTGCAGACCTCACTACCCTCTGGAGAGCCTTGCGGTTGTGGGCGGAGCAGTTGCCGTACCAGGCGGTGATACAGCCCGCCAGGATGCTCTCGATTGTGCATCTGTAGTGACAAGCCGAATTTCTTCAGCCTCCTGAGGTTGAAGAGGCGCTGCTGCGCCTTCTTCACGATGCTCTCTGTGTGGGTGGACCAATTCAGTTTGTCTGTGATGTGTATTTATTTTTCTTTTTTTATTTCACCTTTATTTAACCAGGTAGGCTAGTCGAGAACAAGTTCTCATTTGCAACTGCGACCTGGCCAAGATAAAGCATAGCAGTGTGAACAGACAACACAGAGTTACACATGGAGTAAACAATTAACAAGTCAATAACACAGTAGAAAAAAAGGGGAGTCTATATACAATGTGTGCAAAACGCATGAGGAGGTAGGTGAATAATTACAATATTGCAGATTAACACTGGAGTGATAAATGATCAGATGATCATGTACAGGTAGAGATATTGGTGTGCAAAAGAGCAGAAAAGTAAATAAATAAAAACTGTGGGGATGATGTAGGTGAAAATGGGTGGGCTATTTACCAATAGACTATGTACAGCTGCAGCGATCGGTTAGCTGCTCAGATAGCTGATGTTTGAAGTTGGTGAGGGAGATAAAAGTCTCCAACTTCAGCGATTTTTGCAATTCGTTCCAATCACAGGCAGCAGAGTACTGGAACAAAAGGCGGCCGGCCGAATGAGGTGTTGGCTTTAGGGATGATCAGTGAGATACACCTGCTGGAGCGCGTGATACGGATGGGTGTTGCCATCGTGACCAGTGAACTGAGATAAGGCGGAGCTTTACCTAGCATGGCCTTGTCGAACATGGAGCCAGTGGGTCTGGCGACGAATATGTAGCGAGGGCCAGCCGACTAGAGCATACAAGTCGCAGTGGTGGGTAGTATAAGGTGCTTTAGTAACAAAACGGATGGCACTGTGATAAACTGCATCCAGTTTGCTGAGTATAGTGTTGGAAGCAATTTTGTAGATGACATCGCCGGAATCGAGGATCGGTAGGATAGTCAGTTTTACTAGGGTAAGCTTGGCAGCGTGAGTGAAGGAGGCTTTGTTGCGGAATAGAAAGCCGACTCTTGATTTGATTTTCGATTGGAGATGTTTGATATGAGTCTGGAAGGAGAGTTTGCAGTCTAGCCAGACACCTAGGTACTTATAGGTGTCTACATATTCAAGGTCGGAACCATCCAGGGTGGTGATGCTAGTCGGGCATGCGGGTGCAGGCAGCGATCGGTTGAAAAGCATGCATTTGGTTTTACTAGCGTTTAAGAGCAGTTGGAGGCCACTGAAGGAGTGTTGTATGGCATTGAAGCTCGTTTGGAGGTTTGATAGCACAGTGTCCAATGACGGGCCGAAAGGATATAGAATGGTGTCGTCTACGTAGAGGTGGATCAGGCAATTACTTTGAACTCTCAAAGTAATTGGTGAACCAGGCAAGGCAGTCATCCGAAAAACCGAGGCTACTGAGTCTGCCGATAAGAATATGGTGATTGACAGAGTCGAAAGCCTTGGCAAGATCGATGAAGACGACTGCACAGTACTGTCTTTTATTGATGGCGGTTATGTGGCTGAGGTGCACCCGTGACTGGCTCGGAAACCAGATTGCATAGCGGAGAAGGTACGGTGGGATTCGAGATGGTCAGTGACCTGTTTGTTGACTTGGCTTTCGAAGACCTTAGATAGGCAGGGCAGAATGGATATAGGTCTGTAACAGTTTGGGTCCAGGGTGTCTCCCCCTTTGAAGAGGGGGATGACTGCAGCAGCTTTCCAATCCTTGGGGATCTCAGACGATATGAGAGGTTGAACAGGCTGGTAATAGGGGTTGCGACAATGGCGGCGGATAGTTTCAGAAATAGAGGGTCCAGATTGTCAAGCCCAGCTGATTTATACGGGTCCAGGTTTTGCAGCTCTTTCAGAACATCTGCTATCTGGATTTGGGTAAAGGAGAACCTGGAGAGGCTTGGGCGAGGAGCTGCAGTGGGGGGCGGAGCTGTTGGCCGAGGTAGGAGTAGCCAGGCGGAAGGCATGGCCAGCCGTTGAGAAATGCTTGTTGAAGTTTTCGATAATCATGGATTTATCGGTGGTGACCGTGTTCCCTAGCCTCAGTGCAGTGGGCAGCTGGGAGGAGGTGCTCTTGTTCTCCATGGACTTCACAGTGTCCCAGAACTTTTTGGAGTTGGAGCTACAGGATGCAAACTTCTGCCTGAAGAAGCTGGCCTTAGCTTTCCTGACTGACTGCGTGTATTGGTTCCTGACTTCCCTGAACAGTTGCATATTCCGGGGACTATTCGATGCTATTGCAGTCCGCCACAGGATGTTTTTGTGCTGGTCGAGGGCAGTCAGGTCTGGAGTGAACCAAGGGCTGTATCTGTTCTTAGTTCTGCATTTTTTGAACGGAGCATGCTTATCTAAAATGGTGAGGAAGTTACTCTTAAAGAATGACCAGGCATCCTCAACTGACGGGATGAGGTCAATGTCCTTCCAGGATACCCGGGCCAGGTCGATTAGAAAGGCCTGCTCACAGAAGTGTTTTAGGGAGCGTTTGACAGTGATGAGGGGTGGTCGTTTGACTGCGGCACCGTAGCGGATACAGGCAATGAGGCAGTGATCGCTGAGATCCTGGTTGAAGACAGCGGAGGTGTATTTGGAGGGCCAGTTGGTCAGGATGACGTCTATGAGGGTGCCCTTGCTTACAGAGTTAGGGTTGTACCTGGTGGGTTCCTTGATGATTTGTGTGAGATTGAGGGCATCTAGCTTAGATTGTAGGACTGCCGGGGTGTTAAGCATATCCCAGTTTAGGTCGCCTAACAGAACAAACTCTGAAGCTAGATGGGGGGCAATGAATTCACAAATGGTGTCCAGGGCACAGCTGGGAGCTGAGGGGGGTCGGTAGCAGGCAGCAACAGTGAGATACTTATTTCTGGAGAGAGTAATTTTCAGAATTAGTAGTTCGAACTGTTTGGGTATGGACCTGGAAAGTATGACATTACTTTGCAGGCCATCTCTGCAGTAGACTGCAACTCCTCCCCCTTTGGCAGTTCTATCTTGACGGACGATGTTATAGTTGGGTATGGAAATCTCTGAATTTTTGGTGGCCTTCCTGAGCCAGGATTCAGACACGGCAAGGACATCAGGGTTAGCAGAGTGTGCTAAAGCAGTGAGTAAAACAAACTTAGGGAGGAGGCTTCTGATGTTGACATGCATGAAACCAAGGCTTTTTCGATCACAGAAGTCAACAAATGAGGGTGCCTGGGGACATGCAGGGCCTGGGTTTACCTCCACATCACCCGCGGAACAGAGAAGGAGTAGTATGAGGGTGCGGCTAAAGGCTATCAAAACTGGTCGCCTCGAGCGTTGGGGACAGAGAATAAGAGGAGCAGGTTTCTGGGCATGATAGAATATATTCAGGGCATAATGCGCAGACAGGGGTATGGTGGGGTGCGGGTACAGCGGAGGTAAGCCCAGGCACTGGGTGATGATGAGAGAGGTTGTATCTCTGGACATGCTGGTTGTAATGGGTGAGGTCACCGCATATGTGGGAGGTGGGACAAAGGAGGTATCAGGGGTATGAGGAGTGGGACTAGGGGCTCCATTGTGAACTAAAACAATGAGCAACAGTATACAAGGCATATTGATATTTGAGAGAGACATACAGCGAGGCATACAGTAATCACAGGTGTTGAATTGGGAAAGCTAGCTAGAACAGTAGGTGAGACAACAACTTCAACTTACTACCCTCTCCACTACTGTTCCATCGATGTGGATAGGGGGTGTTCCCTCTGCTGTTTCCTGAAGTCCACAATCATCTCCTTAGTTTTGTTGACGTTGAGTGTGAGGTTATTTTCCTGAAACCACATTCCGTGGGCCCTCACCTCCTCCCTGTAGGCCGTCTCGTCGTTGTTGGTAATCAAGCCTACCACTGTTGTGTCGTCCACAAACTTGATAATTGAGTTGGAGGCATGCGTGGCCACACAGTCGTGGGTGAACAGGGAGTACAGGAGAGGGCTCAGAACGCACCCTTGTGGGGCCCCAGTTTTGAGGATTAGTGGGGTGGAGATGTTGTTGCCTACCCTCACCACCTGGGGGCGGTCCGTCAGGAAGTCCAGTTGCACAGGGCGGGGTCGAGACCCAGGGTCTCGAGCTTGATGACGAGATTGGAGGGTACTATGGTGTTAAATGCCGAGCTGTAGTCGATGAACAGCATTCTCACATAGGTATTCCTCTTGTCCAGATGGGTTAGGGCAGTGTGGTTGAGATTGCATCGTCTGTGGACCTATTTGGGCGGTAAGTAAATTGTAGTGGGTCTAGGGTGTCAGGTAGGGTGGAGGTGATATGGTCCTTGACTAGTCTCTCAAAGCACTTCATGATGACGGAAGTGAGTGCTAGTCGTTTAGCTCAGTTACCTTATCTTTCTTGGGAACAGGAACAATGGTGGCCCTCTTGAAGCATGTGGGAACAGCAGACTGGGGTAAGGATTGATTGAATATGTCCGTAAACACACCAGCCAGCTGGTCTGCGCATGCTCTGAGGGCGCGGCTGGGGATGCCGTCTGGGCCTGCAGCCTTGCGAGGGTTAACACGTTTAAATGTTTTACTCACCTCGGCTGCAGTGAAGGAGAGGCCGCATGTTTTGGTTGCGGGCCGTGTCAGTGGCACTGTATTGTCCTCAAAGCGGGCAAAAAAGTTATTTAGTCTGCCTGGGAGCAAGACATCCTGGTCCGTGACAGGGCTGGTTTTCTTTTTGTAATCCGTGATTGACTGTAGACCCTGCCACATACCTCTTGTGTCTGAGCCGTTGAATTGAGATTCTACTTTGTCTCTATACTGACGCTTAGCTTGTTTGATTGCCTTGCGGAGGGAATAGCTACACTGTTTGTATTCGGTCATATTTCCGGTCACCTTGCCCTGATTAAAAGCAGTGGTTCGTGCTTTCAGTTTCACGCGAATGCTGCCATCAATCCACGGTTTCTGGTTTGGGAATGTTTTAAATCGTTGCTATGGGAACGACATCTTCAACGCACGTTCTAATGAACTCGCACACCGAATCAGCGTATTCGTCAATGTTGTTGTCTGACACAATACGAAACATATCCCAGTCCACGTGATGGAAGCAGTCTTGGAGTGTGGAATCAGATTGGTCGGACCAGCGTTGGACAGACCTCAGCGTGGGAGCTTCTTGTTTTAGTTTCTGTCTGTAGGCAGGGATCAACAAAATGGAGTCGTGGTCAGCTTTTCCAAAAGGAGGGCGGGGCAGGGCCTTATATGCGTCGCAGAAGTTAGAATAGCTATGATCCAAGGTTTTGCCAGCCCTGGTTGCGCAATCGATATGCTGATACAATTTAGGGAGTCTTGTTTTCAGATTAGCCTTGTTAAAATACCCAGCTACAATGAATGCAGCCTCAGGATGTATGGATTCCTGTTTGCAAAGAGTCAAATAAAGTTTGTTCAGAGCCATCGACGTGTCTGCTTGGGGGGGGATATATACGGCTGTGATTATAATTATAGTATATTATAGTACACGTGCAAGAGTTCATATGGAAACTCTCATTTATAGAAGAATGTTTGGAGTGGTTAATTAATACATGGTTAATTAATACATTTTTATTTTCCATTTGATATCAAAACACACATTTCAATTTGAGATACGTTATTCATATGTCAATAACTATTCTCCTTTTTTTTCTATAGGACATAATCAAAGATTTTGAGAGGAACATTTCAGACATGGTTGCCGGATTCATTGAAGTTGTTCAAGGAATATATCCTTTTCTACCTTAGGTATTTATTTCAATATAACTAATATAACTAAACGTTGCATGTGTATTATAATGGTGTTGCAGTGCACTGCAGTTATTCAAATCATGTCTGTATGTACCAAGCGTCTCAGAGTTAAAGTGCTGATTTAGGATCAATTTTCCAATTAATAAGATGACATGGACAGGGAGGACCTGATCCTAGATCAGCACTCCTCCTCTGACACGCTTGATATACAGTGTACAGTGTCAGACAAAGTCTCCTTGACACAGACCCACTTTCGCCCAGTGCCGAGACTTAGAGAACCACCATCACGAGAAGCTACTGGAAATCGCTGTGGCAACCCTGGAGCGAGTGGCCAAGAATGAGCTGGAGGAGGATATGCCAGATGATGTCCGAATGGTCAGTGTCAGAAAGTCCCTGTGTCTACAGCAAATCCTACAGGCCATGGTCAAAAGTAGTGTACTATATGTGAAATAGGTGGCTATTTGAGACGCAGTCTAAATAGTGTTTCCCTACCCCTCTCTCAACCCTGTCTCTTATCTCCACAAACATTTTCAAATATTGTCAAAGACTCCAGCAACTCAAGTCATAGACTGTTCTCTCTGCTACCGCACGGCAAACTGTACCAGAGTGCCAAGTCTGGGATCAAAGGGCTCCTACCCCCAAGCCATTAGACTGCTAAATAGTTAACTAAATAGCTACTTGGACTATCTGCATTGACCCTTTTTGCACTAACTCTTTTTGACTCTATGCACACACACTGGACTCTACCCACACACTCACACATACTTACACTGATACTCCAACACAGACAGCGCTTTCAGACCGTATTCAGAAGTATTCAGACCGTTTGACTCTTTCCACGTTTTCTTATGTTACAGCCTTATTCTAAAATTGATTAAATTATTTTTTCCCCCCTCATCAATCTACACACAATATTCCATAATGACAAAGCAAAAACAGGTTTTTAGACAGATCCTCTCAAGCTCTGTCAGGTTGGATGGGGAGCGTCGCTGCACAGCTATTTTCAGGTCTTTCCAGAGATGTTTGATCGGGTTCAAGTCCGGGCTCTGGCTGGGCCACTCAAGGACATTCAGAGACTTGTCCCGAAGCCACTCCTGCGTTGTCTTGGCTGTGTACTTAGGGTCGTTGTCCTGTTGAAAGGTGAGCCTTCTCCCCAGTCTGAGGTCCTTAGCGCACTGGAGCAGGTTTTCATCAAGGATCTCTCTATACTTTGCTCCGTTCATCTTTTCCTCGATCCTGACTAGTCTACCAGTCCTTTCCTCTGAAAAACATCCCCACAGCATGATGCTGCCACCATCATGTTTCACTGTAGGGATGGTGCCAGGTTTCCTCCAGACGTGACGCTTGGCTTTCAGGTCAAAAAGTTCCTGTTTCTCATGGTCTGAGAGTCCTTTAGGTGCCTTTTGGCAAACTCCAAGTGGGCTGTCATGTGCCTTTTACTGAGGAGTGGCTTCCGTCTGGCCTCTTTACCATAAAGGCCTGATTGATGGAGTGCTGCAGAGATGGTTGTCCTTCTGGAAGCTTCTCCCATCTCCACAGAGGAACTCTGGAGCTCTGCCAGAGTGACCATCGGGTTCTTGGTCACCTCCCTGACCAAGGCCCTTCTCCCCTGATTGCTCAGTTTGTCCAGGCGGCCAGCTCTAGGAAGAGTCTTGGTCTAGGAAGAGTCTTCCAAATTTCTTCCATTTAAAAATGATGGAGGCCGCTCTGTTCTTGGGGACCTTCAATGCTGCCAACATTTTTTGGTACGCACCCCAGATCTGTGCCTCGACAAAATCCTGTCTCTGAGCTCTACGGACAAGTCCTTCGACCTCATGGCTTGGTTTTTGCTGTGACATGCACTGTCAACTGTGGGACCTTATATAGACAGGTATGTGCCTTTCCAAATCAAGTCCAATCAATTGAATTTACCACAGGTGGACTCCGATCAAGTTGAAGAAACATCTCAAGGATGATCAGTGAAAACAGGATGTACCTGAGGTCAATTTCGAGTCTCATATTAAAGGTTTTGAATACTTACGTAAATCGGTATTTCTGTGTTTTATTTTTTATACATTTGCTAAATGTTTGCTTTGTCATTATGGGGTATTGTGTGTAGATTGATGAGGATTTTTTATTTACTTAATCCATTTCAGAATAAGGCTAACATAACAAAATATGGATAAAGTCAAGGGGTCTGAATACTTTCCGAATGCACTTCCACACTCACTTGCACATAACACTTCCACACACGCGCACATTTGCCACACACACACTTCCACACTCATCATATTGTATTCTGCATTGTTGGGAAGCATTTCACTGTCATTTACGAAGCATGTGACAATTAAAATTTGATTTAATATTGTATGTGTACATGCTCATCCATATTGCACTCAAACACACTGCACACAGTCCAACTGTATTCTGTTCTTACTGCTTTTTCTTACTGTCACTGCTATCTATTGAAACTACAGATCTGCTATCTTAATTTAATCAGTCTGTTGTCACAGACAATATACCGGTGCAGCAGAAAATGCATATTGTAGTGTATTCAAGGTTTAAAAAGTCTTCTAAAGTTTAATTGCCCTAACAAAAAAAAAGTCAACCAAAACAAAAAAATGTATATTCATTATAATCCACATAATTAAATATTTCCTGTTGTCTTGTTGTGAGAAGCAGGGTCAAATTAAGATCTTTAGCACCTCAGCAGCACTTTCCCCAGTGGCACTCAGCAGTATTTTGATCCCACTGGTGCCATGGTGAAGTTTCCCCTCGATACAGAATTTGGATCAGCTTTCCCTCCCTCAATCCTAACCTTGCCCATTATGTTGAGAATGAAAAACTGACTCAAGATCAGTGTCTTGGGGTAATTTCTGCCTGCATCATTCATCTGTGTTACGCCGTGTCTGTCTGTCCCCCCATGCAGCTGTTTGTAGACAAGGACACAGTGATCAATGCAGTCAGCGCCTCCCACGACACCCACCTGCTGAAGATCGACAACCGTGAGGACGAGCTGATGACGCGCTGCAACAGCTGGATGAGTGCTCTGATGAAATCGGTAGGCAGGGGAATGCATGGAAATAGGATGACATAGATTGTATTTCTATGCGGAATGAGTTGAAATAGGATGACATACATTGTATTTCTATGGGGAAGGCAAGGCATTGCCACAAACACTCAGTATGACAGTTTACAGTTTTCCACCATGAAGAATACCTTTTCATTTGTTGTTGTTTTGTCTCTTATTCGCCTGTCAATGCAGGTACAAGATGAAGAGGTGAAGCGGAATCGCAAGCGCATCTCAGAGATTCACAACTACATTGACTACGTTAGGGATCAGCTGGATGAGATGCAACATGAGCACCATTGATTAAGAAGAGGGGAAAGGAAATATAGCAGAAGAAACCATCCTAACACAGATTCAATCCTCATAGACAAGCCTCAGGCATACAGCAAATGCCCTTATTTTCATACTTACTTATTTCCATGAACCTGGATTATAAGAACATTGAATTGTGTCAAAATGAAGTTCATTATTTTAATGAATCCTCAGTGTTATTTCCCTTGTGTTCATTTCCAGAAACAGGCAGAAATGTTTGTCTATTCCTAACTGGTTCATATTTCAACTCTCTAGGACAACTCTGCCATCTACTGGGTGTGTTTTCTGTGCGCGTGCGTGCGAGATACACAAACCATGCATAACCATCAACACCCAACCAAAACCATTCAACTAAACATGTTGTTATGTTTAGATTATAATCGTTGTATTCTATAATACATTTCAGAACGAATAGAAAGTAGGGTCCAAATATATACGTTTTCAACCTTAGTACAAAACTGTAAGAACGCTGATCATTCATATGGATATTTTTTAGTGGAAAGTAGTGTACAAATGTGCAACTACACATCCCAGAATGCATTTCCGAAGAATATCCAATTACGTTTCCGTTCAAATGAGGAGTGCACATGTCCAGCCAATCAAATAGGGTGATTCTGAGTTGTCTAAAGAAACGTTGACGTTCTCTTAAAGCCAGTACACGTCCAGAGTGAGCTATCCTAAGGCCGGGGAGGAGTATAGTAAAGTGGCAGGCTTCTAGATACTGCTGGTCAGTAGCCCCTCTCCATATTAAGAGCTTCCTCAGTCTGTGGTTCATGACTGTTGCAGTCGGGGATACGCACGCATTAGCGCTCATCATGCCTGTTCGAGCTGAGTGCTGCAGCAGTGCGGCCCGTACATCCTCGGCCTCTCTTATCCCTCCTCCGCCGATCAACACCCACCAGCCCGGGGTAGCTACTTCGCTGCTGTACAGCGGTTCACAGTTTCGAGGACATCAGAAGAGCAAAGGAAACTCGTATGATGTTGAGGTCGTTTTGCAGGTAAATACTCTTGCTTTTAAGAAGCTTGGTATAATGGATGGCATGTTTACTAGCTGACCATGTATGTTTACTGCTGCTAACGTTACTGACTGCCAACCACCACTGACAAGCAACCGATTTAGCAAACTAACCAGGTGAGCTAGCTAGTTAGCAAACAAACTAGTTTAACAAGCTTGACAGCAAGCAATCTGTAGTTAGCAGCTGGATGGCCCATTCAAATCGACTGTAAATGTTAGTAAGCCCTCTTGGGCCCCCTAGGGTTGTCGAGAGAGAACAGCCAGCTAACTGGCAGTGAGATGAACATTTTGTTTATGCAAACATTTGGATATATGAATACTGGCGTTAACATGCATGATGTATGTTAACATATGGCCTAGTTGCTAAATGACATAGGTGGCTAGCATTCAGCATTTTCCCAGATTCACAGACAGCTGACTATTGAATAGGCCTGCTCATTCATTTGACAAAACCGCTGAAAATATCTGAACTCGTTAATAGCCTGGTTGTCATTTGTGAAGGCACCTGATGGGTTCTTGTTGTACACACACTGACATTGTGACCACTGCACTTGAATACCACTCATTGTGCGATTGTTTGTCTCCTGCAGCATGTGACCATGGAGGACTCTTATCTGTGTGGTTACCTGAAGATCAAAGGCCTAACTGAGGTAAAGTGGAGCAGAACTGGGTCAGATACAGTGTACTTCTACCTTACCCCTCACATGCAATGAGTGATGATGTTGTCATGGGTCTTTAAGCCCCTTTTGGGATCTTATCATGGCAGGGGTCAGTGTAAGCCAAGTGCAATGCGGCTTTCCAGCCCCAATTGAAATGTGTACTGGTACAACCAACCAATGTGAAACTGGCATGCATTATGACATGCTAAAACAACAAGCCAGAGCCAGCTATTGACCAATTTGTAACACCAGTATGAAGGCCTATGTTACGTTGCTAAAGTGTCTTGTCTGAGCACTTTATACTGTATTTGGATGTTTAATCTTACATTGATGTGTTGACTGACTGCCTGACTGCCTCTAAAATGGTGCAGACAGTCAAAGAACAGGCCTGTGTGCTGCAGCTCTCTGCCTGCATTGTCTGTTTACAGCAATGTCTACAATTCAGAGGGTGTGTGGTACAAAATGTGATTGCTGTGCACTTTCTCTCACTGGCAACACTAAATATCAGGGCTCTTCCCACTCTCTCCTTGTAAATTACACAGATCCCTACTCTGGCCCCGTTCACCTCCTTTTCCTAGAGAATTAGTTGTGAGTGACTCAAAGGGAATGCTCAGGGAAATGGTGCACTTTGTTTACTAAACAAGGTGCTACCTACCACTAATCTGGCACCTTGGCATAGTGTTACAGTGAGTTGGGTCGTATTCAGTCGGACACAACGGAAAAAGAGGACACGTTGAGGTTGTCCCTCCCAGTTTTAGTTTTTCTGTTCTTCTGTTTGTTGCCTAATGAATATGACCCTGCATTAAAAAGTCATTGCTGTTTGTTATTGATGGCATTCCTGTGTGTGACACTTAATTTGTCACTGCACCAGCATGTGTTCCAGCCAGAAACCCTTCCTCAAGGAACCTTGGTAACCATGACCGTAGAGTCAGATTATGGAAATGGTAAGTGGGAGCACAGCTAGATCCATGTATTCAGGTCTATACCCAGAACATAATTGGTCATATTTACCTACTTTGTTGGACAACTGTTATGTGTGTGACTGTAAGAACGGCTGTTTCACAACCGGCTGTGATTGGGAGTCCCATAGTGCGGCACACAATTTCCCCAGCATCGTTAGGGTTTGGCCGGGATAGGCTGTCATTGTAAATAAGAATTTGTTCTTAACTGACTTGCCTAGTTAAATTTAAAACAAAGTGAGTGCTGTGTATAACTAAAACACGCTTTTGTTGGTGAAAGTCCTTACGGAGAAGGAAACATGGTCGTAGTCTCTAATTCTCTAGGAACCAAAGCAAACGGCAAGGGACTTACCTGAACTTGTCCAATAAACAAAAAGATTAGCTACGGTGTTCACTAATGAACCCAGCTCTTAGTCTGTGTTTCTGATCCTCGCAGGAGTATCCCACTCTCACCATGTTCTGTTTCTGATCCTCGCAGGAATATCCCACTCTCACCACGTTCTGTTTCTGATCCTCGCCGGAGTATCCCACTCTCACCACGTTCTGTTTCTGATCCTCGCCGGAGTATCCCACTCTCACCACGTTCTGTTTCTGATCCTCGCCGGAGTATCCCACTCTCACCACGTTCTGTTTCTGATCCTCGCCGGAGTATCCCACTCTCACCACGTTCTGTTTCTGATCCTCGCCGGAGTATCCCACTCTCACCACGTTCTGTTTCTGATCCTCGCCGGAGTATCCCACTCTCACCACGTTCTGTTTCTGACCACGTCTGTTTCTGATCCTCGGGAGTATCCCACTCTCACCACGTTCTGTTTCTGATCCTCGCCGGAGTATCCCACTCTCACCACGTTCTGTTTCTGATCCTCGCCGGAGTATCCCACTCTCACCACGTTCTGTTTCTGATCCTCGCCGGAGTATCCCACTCTCACCACGTTCTGTTTCTGATCCTCGCCGGAGTATCCCACTCTCACCACGCTCTGTTTCTGATCCTCGCCGGAGTATCCCACTCTCACCACGCTCTGTTTCTGATCCTCGCCGGAGTATCCCACTCTCACCACGCTCTGTTTCTGATCCTCGCCGGAGTATCCCACTCTCACCACGCTCTGTTTCTGATCCTCGCCGGAGTATCCCACTCTCACCACGCACTGTTTCTGATCCTTATCCCACTGACGCTCCTGATCCTCGCCGGAGTATCCCACTCTCACCACGTTCTGTTTCTGATCCTCGCCGGAGTATCCCACTCTCACCACGTTCTGTTTCTGATCCTCGCCGGAGTATCCCACTCACCACGCTCTGTTTCTGACCACGTTCTGTTTCCCACTGATCCTCGCCCACTCTCACCACGCTCTGTTTCTGATCCTCGCGGAGTATCCCACTCTAACCACGCTCTGTTTCTGATCCTCGCCGGAGTATCCCACTCTCACCACGCTCTGTTTCTGATCCTCGCAGGAGTATCCCACTCTCACCACGCTCTGTTTCTGATCCTCGCAGGAGTATCCCACTCTTACAACGTTCTTCGCAGGAGAGATCATCAGTAGAAAGAGGCCCTTTTTAACCAGGAAGTGGGACGCTGACGAAGATGTGGACCGCAAGCACTGGGTATTTATTTGAAGCTCTCGATGTCATTCAGTTCATATTCCCATTAAAGCGTAGTCATTTGGTGTTTTCTTTTTAATAAACACTTATTGGATGCAGCATTGTATTTCAGTTTTTAATTGTCTTTGAGAAAAAGTACAACTAAAACAACATTTGTTTTGTTTCTTTCCAGGGTAAGTTTCAGGCTTTTTATCAGTATGCAAAGAGCTTCAACTTAGACGACTTCGATTATGAAGAGCTGAAGAACAGTGACTTTGTCTTTATGAGGTGGAAGGTGAGTCCATTATCACCTGACGTTCCATTGATCTCTCTTTCTCTCTCCCTGTATGTACTTGAATCCTTCCTCTGTCTCTTTTGTCCTTTCTAACATGGCCATCTAGTGACTGTTTTGTTTCTTGTTCTCTCCCTTACAGGAGCAGTTCCTGGTCCCGGACCATACCATTAAAGACATCAGTGGGGCGTCCTTTGCTGGTTTCTACTATATCTGCTTCCAAAAGTCCACAGCCACCATTGAAGGCTACTACTACCACAGAAGCTCTGAATGGTACATAGTTTGAGTCCCAAATGGTACCCTATGGGTCCTGGTCAAAGTAGTGCACTATATAGAGAATAGGATGCTATTTGGGATGCAAACACACTATGGAGTGTCAATATTTTAGATTACTTGTTCAAATCTGATAGATGCACTGTACAGTTTGGCTCTTTGGGATATTCAGATTGAGTACATATTTTGATAGTTGCTAGTACTAAGCATACTAGGTCATGTTAATACATCTTTAGTAGATAGTTAGGTTCTGTACCAGTTGTTTTGTGTGCTGATCTGATGTGAACATACAGGGATGTGGCTACTGGCGAGCTGCTCATTCTTGGTCCCCTTGTTCTCTTTCAGGTACCAGTCGTTAAACCTCACCCATGTCCAGGAACACAGTATGCCCATCTACGAGTTCCGGTGATACCCGCCCGCTGGCAGAGGGGACTTTGATTGGCACTGCCCTAGAGACTTGCTTATGGAGGGGGAGATGAACTGACCAATCATGCCAAGGATGTACCTATCAGTATTCCCTGGCGAAAGGGAGAGAACAATGGAAGGAGGGAGGGATAGACAAAGAACAAGGCCACCGACCGACAGTTTTTCCCAGCCTGCCTTTCTCAACTTTGCATCAGCTGGGATCAACAGCACTTTTTCTTTGGTTGTTTTCTCTTCCCCACTCTTTCTCCATTCAGCTTCCTGTTTTTGAAGTGACTTTTCCTCTTTCCACCATGTTGAAAACGCTTTCCACTTTTCAGTTGGGAATCCCCCCCAGCCCCTCTGAAAATGGGTCCCCCAGCAGTCTAAGATTTAAGTACAAAGTTTGATATTGCATTTTAATTTGTCTCAATAAATTGAGGCCTGATTGAGATTGACCGAGCTACAGAGTGGGCAAGCAATCCTGAAAAGATGGATCTCCATAAGGTCTTGAGGTGTGACATCATCAAGGGTGTGCTCAACAGAAGATTGATGGTCAATGATCTGCCACGATGCAAGATCTGACGGCTTAGGCGGCTGACGTCTTGGTGAAGGTTTCTATTTGAAGGCAGGGCATAATCAGATGTGTGTTGTGGGCTATTGAAACACATAATACCACACCGATGGCTACTTTAAATCTGTCCTCTCTCTGAGATGGTGGAGTCGACATCGTCTGACCTATAGGGGGAGTCCCCATGCCCTAGTTCATATTGGCGGACATATTTCCAGGCTGCTGTTACTGCTGCTTTTTGAAAAGCCTCCTACCGTTCCCTGCCTCAACCAAGTGAACTGATAAAGTGATTTACGCTTCACTCATTTTTCTATGCAATTTACAAAAAAATGTCTTATCCGGCGCTTACCTACTTGCCATTTTATTTTCAGAAAGGACTTTTAAAAAGTATTATGATGTACGTGAGTGATCACACAGCCACCAGAGTATTTATTGAAAATGAATATTGTTAATTTACATGTGTATAGATATATAATAAAGTTGTTTTTATTCACCAGGCTTTTAAACTGCTTTGACACATCTATTTGAGGGTAATGCTCTGGTGTCTTGAGTTATGTATGGTGGCTCTGAAGTACTGGTGGAAGAGAGTGTGTCGTTCAGATTGAGCTTGGGCTGCATTTAGACAGATCAGAATTGGCCTGCCTGTTTTTCACTAATTGCTATTTGGACCAATCAGCTCTTTTTCAGAGCTGATCTGGTCAAAAGACAAATTTAGTGAAAAATATCAGAATTTGGCTGCCTGTCTAAATGCGAGTTGAGTTGTCTGTGTGGTAACGCTAATGCTAGAGCGCTACAAATCAAAGTGGGTGCAGTGGACTAAATGCCATGGGACAGATGAGAGAGTGAGCTAGTATAGAGTTTAGGTTGGATGAAAAGATGAGGTATAGAAATACAATGATTATAATGGGCACATGTAAGTATTTCATAAGACGTTGATGACCAAACAAGATATGGATTTTGTGTTGGTACTGTGCAGTATGCTGCGTTTGGACCTGACTCAACACATGTACAGTATTGCTGACAGTCAATGATTTTTAACGAGGTCGACCCATTCTGTTCATTTTATTTCTACGTTTCTGATGTATTGAATGTGGCAGGCAGCTAACTGAGCTGTCTCCTCTGCGTTCTTCACTTTGCCCCTAATTATACCAACGGACAACCGGTGTGTCTCTCTCCTGTATCATTCTGACGTCTTTTCCATTCACTGAATGAGAAATAGTGGCGTTGTTACAAAACCTTGACATGTGAAGAGATGTGTTTTCTTGGAGAGTGTAAAATAAACTGACAAGAACATCTCTAGTGAAAAGCTTTTGAAAAACCTTACGCCTTAACTGTAAGTTTGTACAGAGCCCTGTTTTATAACAACGTTGGAGTTGAGTCATGACTGAATTGTTAAAGCATGTTTGTGCGATTTCAGTTGGAGAGAAATGACATCAGCCCTCAAAAGACCTTTGAACGCCAGTGAGTGTACTGGGTCATGTTCATTAGACACCAAATGGGAGAAAAGACAAACGTGAAGGGATTACCTGGACTTGTTTTCCATTTCTGTTAACGTTTCACTATGGTGTGCCCTAATGAACATGACCCTGAATTAGATGACATCACATGACCGGTGTCAACCAGGAAGTGAAACTACTTAGCCTACCTCATTGGTCAGTTTAATGTTCCTCGAGCCAGCATAAATAACATTACTACACTAAAAAGCAGGTTTGGACATAAAGAATGGCAAATTAATACGATTTTATAGAAATATGCTATTTAAGGATGTCCTCCAAAGACATTTGATAATAAGTATCCTTTCAAGACATTGCTCTGCGGAAGTTGTTTATTTTCACAAATTACATCTGATTTTAAAATGTGTTAGGAGTTGCTGTCTGGACTGCACTATGACCTGACTTGGTTTGCTGTCTGGACTGCACTATGAACTGACTTGGTTTGCTGTCTGGACTGCACTATGAACTGACTTGGTTTGCTGTCTGGACTGCACTATGAACTGACTTGGTTTGCTGTCTGGACTGCACTATGAACTGACTTGGTTTGCTGTCTGGACTGCACTATGACCTGACTTGGTTTGCTGTCTGGACTGCACTATGAACTGACTTGGTTTGCTGTCTGGACTGCACTATGAACTGACTTGGTTTGCTGTCTGGACTGCACTATGAACTGACTTGGTTTGCTGTCTGGACTGCACTATGAACTGACTTGGTTTGCTGTCTGGACTGCACTATGAACTGACTTGGTTTGCTGTCTGGACTGCACTATGAACTGACTTGGTTTGCTGTCTGGACTGCACTATGAACTGACTTGGTTTGCTGTCTGGACTGCACTATGAACTGACTTGGTTTGCTGTCTGGACTGCACTATGAACTGACTTGGTTTGCTGTCTGGACTGCACTATGAACTGACTTGGTTTGCTGTCTGGACTGCACTATGAACTGACTTGGTTTGCTGTCTGGACTGCACTATGAACTGACTTGGTTTGCTGTCTGGACTGCACTATGAACTGACTTGGTTTGCTGTCTGGACTGCACTATGAACTGACTTGGTTTGCTGTCTGGACTGCACTATGAACTGACTTGGTTTGCTGTCTGGACTGCACTATGAACTGACTTGGTTTGCTGTCTGGACTGCACTATGAACTGACTTGGTTTGCTGTCTGGACTGCACTATGAACTGACTTGGTTTGCTGTCTGGACTGCACTATGAACTGACTTGGTTTGCTGTCTGGACTGCACTATGAACTGACTTGGTTTGCTGTCTGGACTGCACTATGAACTGACTTGGTTTGCTGTCTGGACTGCACTATGAACTGACTTGGTTTGCTGTCTGGACTGCACTATGAACTGACTTGGTTTGCTGTCTGGACTGCACTATGAACTGACTTGGTTTGCTGTCTGGACTGCACTATGAACTGACTTGGTTTGCTGTCTGGCACTATGAACTGACTTGGTTTGCTGTCTGGACTGAACTGACTTGGTTTGCTGTCTGGACTGCACTATGAACTGACTTGGTTTGCTGTCTGGACTGCACTATGAACTGACTTGGTTTGCTGTCTGGACTGCACTATGAACTGACTTGGTTTGCTGTCTGGACTGCACTATGAACTGACTTGGTTTGCTGTCTGGACTGCACTATGAACTGACTTGGTTTGCTGTCTGGACTGCACTATGAACTGACTTGGTTTGCTGTCTGGACTGCACTATGAACTGACTTGGTTTGCTGTCTGGACTGCACTATGAACTGACTTGGTTTGCTGTCTGGACTGCACTATGAACTGACTTGGTTTGCTGTCTGGACTGCACTATGAACTGACTTGGTTTGCTGTCTGGACTGCACTATGAACTGACTTGGTTTGCTGTCTGGACTGCACTATGAACTGACTTGGTTTGCTGTCTGGACTGCACTATGAACTGACTTGGTTTGCTGTCTGGACTGCACTATGAACTGACTTGGTTTGCTGTCTGGACTGCACTATGAACTGACTTGGTTTGCTGTCTGGACTGCACTATGAACTGACAGGTGTTGCCGTGTCCATGCGCCTGCTCCATTCTCCAGGTAACAAAGAGTGTGACATACATTATTTCCTTTGTTATTGATCAAGCTACAAGAATGGACAAAAAAGTTAGTTGAAATTGCAAATTAAGCTTTGATTTATAAGTTGTGTCAGTTGAGTTCAATTAAGTCAATTGGATTGTATGATACAGGAGGAAGAGTTGATGTGTTGTTCACTATGGTGGCTGTTTTTACAGGTGACTGACTATCTGAAATCATGGCACTTTACAGAGAGATTTTATGAGAAAGTTTACGGATGGAGGAAATTGAAAGAATGAGGTTCCATCAACATTGCAATAAAACTATTCCTAAGAAACTGTCTTTCTTTTCTTTTGTGGGTGTTTCTGTCATTATGTTTATATTATAGTTATCCATTACTTAGTGATGAATTGGGTGTTTCTGTCATTATGTTTATATTATAGTTATCCATTACTTAGTGATGAATTGGGTGTTTCTGTCATTATGTTTATATTATAGTTATCCATCATTTAGTGATGAATTGGGTGTTTCTGTCATTATGTTTATATTATAGTTATCCATCATTTAGTGATGAATTGGGTGTTTCTGTCATTGTTTATATTATAGTTATCCATTACTTAGTGATGAATTGGGTGTTTCTGTCATTATGTTTATATTATAGTTATCCATTATTTTGTGATGAATTGGGTGTTTCTGTCATTGTTTATATTATAGTTATCCATTACTTAGTGATGAATTGGGTGTTTCTGTCATTGTTTATATTATAGTTATCCATTATTTAGTGATGAATTGGGTGTTTCTGTCATTGTTTATATTATAGTTATCCATTATTTAGTGATGAATTGGGTGTTTCTGTCATTGTTTATATTATAGTTATCCATTACTTAGTGATGAATTGGGTGTTTCTGTCATTGTTTATATTATAGTTATCCATTACTTAGTGATGAATTGGGTGTTTCTGTCATTATGTTTATATTATAGTTATCCATTATTTAGTGATGAATTGGGTGTTTCTGTCATTATGTTTATATTATAGTTATCCATTATTTAGTGATGAATTGGGTGTTTCTGTCATTATGTTTATATTATAGTTATCCATTATTTAGTGATGAATTGGGTGTTTCTGTCATTATGTTTATATTATAGTTATCCATTATTTAGTGATGAATTGGGTGTTTCTGTCATTATGTTTATATTATAGTTATCCATTACTTAGTGATGAATTGGGTGTTTCTGTCATTATGTTTATATTATAGTTATCCATTACTTAGTGATGAATTGGGTGTTTCTGTCATTATGTTTATATTATAGTTATCCATTACTTAGTGATGAATTGGGTGTTTCTGTCATTGTTTATATTATAGTTATCCATTACTTAGTGATGAATTGGGTGTTTCTGTCATTATGTTTATATTATAGTTATCCATTATTTAGTGATGAATTGGGTGTTTCTGTCATTATGTTTATATTATAGTTATCCATTATTTTGTGATGAATTGGGTGTTTCTGTCATTATGTTTATATTATAGTTATCCATTACTTAGTGATGAATTGGGTGTTTCTGTCATTATTTTATATTATAGTTATCCATTACTTAGTGATGAATTGGGTGTTTCTGTCATTGTTTATATTATAGTTATCCATTATTTTGTGATGAATTGGGTGTTTCTGTCATTGTTTATATTATAGTTATCCATTATTTTGTGATGAATTGGGTGTTTCTGTCATTATGTTTATATTATAGTTATCCATTACTTAGTGATGAATTGGGTGTTTCTGTCATTATGTTTATATTATAGTTATCCATTACTTAGTGATGAATTGGGTGTTTCTGTCATTATGTTTATATTATAGTTATCCATTACTTAGTGATGAATTGGGTGTTTCTGTCATTATGTTTATATTATAGTTATCCATTACTTAGTGATGAATTGGGTGTTTCTGTCATTATGTTTATATTATAGTTATCCATTATTTAGTGATGAATTGGGTGTTTCTGTCATTATGTTTATATTATAGTTATCCATTATTTAGTGATGAATTGGGTGTTTGTCATTATGTTTATATTATAGTTATCCATTACTTAGTGATGAATTGGGTGTTTCTGTCATTATGTTTATATTATAGTTATCCATTATTTAGTGATGAATTGGGTGTTTCTGTCATTATGTTTATATTATAGTTATCCATTACTTAGTGATGAATTGGGTGTTTCTGTCATTATGTTTATATTATAGTTATCCATCATTTAGTGATGAATTGGGTGTTTCTGTCATTGTTTATATTATAGTTATCCATTACTTAGTGATGAATTGGGTGTTTCTGTCATTATGTTTATATTATAGTTATCCATTATTTTGTGATGAATTGGGTGTTTCTGTCATTATGTTTATATTATAGTTATCCATTATTTTGTGATGAATTGGGTGTTTGTTTCTAATACTTCTGAGTGATAGTTGAGGACTATAGTATTAAGTAACTGTCCAATGTTTCCATATTTCTATGAAATATGACATAATTGCTTACAATAGCTAGGTTTCCATCCAATTGGGGACAGATTTCCATGTTAATATTCTAAAATATACCTAAAACAATGAAGTGCTTGTGCCTGATGAGGTAGTGCACATAAATCACTTTTGCGGTTACATTCCTAAGTACCGAATAAAGAATACAATTTTTTATCCTTGTGTCTATGTAACAGTTAAACTATTGAAATGTAAACCTACTGCATCTGCCTATGTCAAACTAATATGAGACTCACATGAACACAATGGTGTTCTCCGTTTTGCTCAACAACCCCCACAAGTGTCACAGTCTGAAGGTAACACATTCAAAGAAATGGAAGTAAAAAGGTAGTTTTGTGCCACCAAATATAAGGGGTTAAAATAAAGACAGGTTAAATGATTTTCCATCGCATTTTCAACTCTGCTGATGGTTTTTTTTCACAAAAACTGTTATATAGCAAATGTGCCCACTCTGGTCTTGACACATGCGCTCTAGCCAATGGCTCGTAGATAGATTGCGGGTATAGCCATGAGTTTATTATGGATAAACGCAAGATTATTTGTATTTATAAAACGGCAGCCAAGCATCGATCATCATGTCTCCAGTATAAGACCATCGATTTATTAGAAAGGAGCATCAAACTCATCACCGTGCGCTTTCACCACCCTGTGAATCTCATCTTAACTTATTTCATCTGTATCCTAATAAACTGTATGCTTTCCCGAGTCGTAGTGGGAGGACCACACAATATCATCAAGTGACTCCAGGTTTACTTTGATATGATGGTTATTATATCAATATTTGCGCATAAAAAACATTCCCACCACCATTTCTCACATCATTCATTTTACAAACACAAAAAGATCCCACCTCGTCTACCATATTTTGTTTTGTTAACATTTGGAAAGTTACCTGAAAAAGGTGCTGTTTCCATCAGGCCTGTCGTGACATGTTCTATGTACTTTACTCGCATAAAAAGGTTGGATGGAAACCAAAAAGTACGTCAAACAGAATTGTGTGGTCGTACTCGTACCACAACAACAGAATTGTGTGGTCGTACTCGTACCACAACAACAGAATTGTGTGGTCGTACTCGTACCACAACAACAGAATTGTGTGGTCGTACTCGTACCACAACAACAGAATTGTGTGGTCGTACTCGTACCACAACAACAGAATTGTGTGGTCGTACTCGTACCACAACAACAGAATTGTGTGTGCATATACCGGTCATTCAAAATATTCATACGAGTAGATTGGCCAGCTCATCCTCCTCTAGACCACTGATTGGCCAGTTCCTCCTCCTCAGGAGTATGATGTCATACTCTGAAGAACTAACAAGCATTTTTGAAATGGTCTGTTTGAGGTACCAATTTGAGGTGGATGGAGGTGGTTTATGAAGAAAATAATTGCAGTCCTATATCAGATGATTCATGAGCATTAGATATGCACCTGATCATTTTGTACTGAAAAGCCCACTCATATCAAAACCACACTCAGTAGGTATATGAAAAGAACCCTAGAAAACATCTTAACCACAGAAGTGTCCAGCACAAGTGTTTTATGTAAAATCAATCCCCATAGCCGCTATTCCCCAGGGGAGTCGAACTCATTTTGGGTTATATTTCCTTTCCGTCAAAATGTGATACTAGCAAGAGCAGTGATACTAGCAAGAGCAGTGATACTAGCAAGAGCAGTGATACTAGCAAGGGTAGTGTGCAGGTTTCTTATTTTTTCTCAATTGTATATAACTGCCTTTAATTTGCTGGACTCCAGGAAGAGTGGATCCATAAATACAAATACAAATATACATCATTTTTTAAATTTTCCATGCAAAGGGTGGCTACTTTGAAGAATCACAAATTTAACAACATTTTGATTTGTTTAACACTTTTTTTGGTTACTACATGATTCCATGTGTGTTTTTTCATAGTTTTGATGTCTCACTATTACTGTAATACATGTCATTTTGCAGATGCTTTTATCCAAAGCAACTTGCAGTCATGCGTGCATTAATTTTACATACGGGTGGCCCGGGAATCAAACCCATATCCCTAGCATTGCATGCCTTTACAAACTGAGTCATACAGGACCACTATAATGATGCAATGTTGCACTTGGTTTGTGCTTGGCTCCTGAAACTGTCATTGCTTATGTTCATTTTGCAGCTAACTGTTACAGATGTGAATCTATTAAGTATAATTACAAGCTCTTAATGCTTCATAAATGTAGGTTAAAAAATAACGTCTTAATTGAAAATCAGGTAATATAAACAATCTAGCCTACTATTTCCTTCAGCATATCAAAAGAGCTTTGCTTTCTAACGTCACATAATGATTTAAACTATTGTTGTGGATCAAATACATCCACTTCCAATCTAATAACTGTCCATATGAATATATATTTAAATTAACATTGACAGAGTATAACATCTATAAATATAAATGTTCATGTATCAAATCTACACTGACAAAGTAGAAAATATGAAACAATACCCATTTCTCCCCATATACTGGACATGAAATGTTTCTTCTTGACCAATACAAACAAGCATGATAACATATATAAAGTGCTTCCTGTGAAGTCCACCCTGAAAAAGTTATTTCCAGCTCTTATGAATGCCCAATAGGGATCCAGATCAGGGTACCAAATTATATGTGAAAATACCCTAACTGGCTCCTTATTGGGCATATTCATGTGTCTCATTGGTAGATTCTATGGGACAGAGGCAAAGTGTGTCAACTACAGAAAATGCAGGGTAGATGGGCTCAGTGAAAGTGGTGTAAAATGTCTGCAGGAGAGTCACCATGTCAGAGGTGACACTATACAGAGTCAGAGTGCCAGCAGGCCAGTCCAAATACACTCCCACCAGGTTAGAATCTGTGGGAGGGGCACAAACTGGAGTCCTTTCTCTATTATGTCTTGCTGAGAAACCTCCATCATCTGTGCAGTAACAACTCCATGACATTTCATTCCAGCCTAACCAACTTTTGTGCCCGTCCTCCATCTTGGGTATCCCTCTATACGTTGCTGCAATCTTAGTCTTTTTACTACCAAATTCATGTTCCCAGTAACAGCGATCAGAAAGACTCTCTACACAGCAACATTTGCCAGGCTGAATCTGTCAGGGTGATCGGCGTATTGCAGCACCTCCCTTGTTTTTGCAACGTTTCTTCTAACTTCACTTATTCACAGCATTTTGTTTGCTGTGTTTGAATCTGGTGTAAGCTGGCAGGCATCTGTAAATGAAAGAGGGTTGAGGAAGGACTGGAGTTTCTATCTGTTTACAGATTGGAGGCAGAGAAAGTTTGCTGGCTGGTAGAGCCTTGATTCACAGATTTAAAACCACCACAGATAAAACAATACAAATATAGCTTACATTTCAAGAGCCTCCATTTTTCCCTGCTTGATCCAAGACGGTCATTACTGAAAGTTGAAAACCAGAACTGTGAGCATATATTTTACATGCAGTTTATCTGGCAAATGTGTGGCTAACATTGGTATTACTGCAATTTCGGGGCCAGAGCAGTTTTATTGAAACAATTCACTTAATCACATTTTGAAATGTGTTTAGAATGCAACAGTCAAACAACTGAATTATGATCACTGCTCTATATACATGAAGGTGTTTTTAAATACCATACGTATCGAGAGAGTACTAACATAATGTATGGTTTTGTCCCCACTCCGGGGCGCTCAACATCACCAGGCTACTTACCACCGGTCCTGCCAACCCATCGCACAGAGCTGGGTTGAAATGCCATGGCTTCCTACCTCAGTGCTCCCTATATTTCAGATGGGAGCCCCCACCACCGAGAGGTCCAAGGTTGACATGGTAATTTCTCTGCTGACTGGACGGGCATTGGATTGGGCCACGGCTGTCTGGGACAGAGGAGAGGAAGAGCTGGGTTCCTATAGCGTTTCATGGCTCTGTTCAGGGGAGTCTTCGACCGTCCACCGGAGGGCAGAGAGGGGGGTGAGCGCCTGCTCCAACTATGGCAGGATGGCCAGACCACGGCAGAGTACACATTCACCTTTCAGACAGTGGCAGCATCCAGCGGATGGAACGAACCAGCGGAGTCGTTCCTGAGGTTTTTTTCCAAGACCCGCACCACCTGTCTCCCTCCTCATCACCCATGGAACTGTGCCATCGACCTGTTTTGCAGGCTCTGTGCAGCCGCATCTACCCTCTGTCGGTGGCTGAAACCAAGGCGATAGAGGAGTACATCCAGGAGGCTCTCCAGCAGGGTTTCATTCGCACATCCACCTCCCCTGCTTCTTCTTCGTGGCCAAGAAGGACGGAAGATTGCGCCCTGCGTCGATTACAGAAATCTGAATTACATCACCATGAAGAACCGCTACCCTCTTCGATTGAACAACTCTGCGGGGCCTGGTTTTTCACCAAGTTGGACCTGCAGAGTGCCTGCAATTTGATCCGCGGGGGGATGAATAGAAGATGGCCTTGAGCACAATGTCTGGTCATTACAAGTGCTTGGTGATGCCATTTTTGATTAGCCAATACTCCATCAGTGTTTCAGGCATTCGTCAACGAGGACATGCTTGGATGCCAGGTGGTCGTCTATATCGACGACATCCTGGTCTACTCAGCTACCTTGGAGGAGCACATCGCTCAAGTCCGAGTAGTCCTGGAACGCTTCCTGGCCAATCACCTGTACGTCAAGGCAGAAAAGTGCCAATTCCATCAAGAGGAGGTCTCCTTTTTGGGTTACCAGATCGGCCAGCAAGGAGTCATGATGGATGAGAGGAAGGTGGATGCTGTCAGGTCATGGCCAGTCCCAACCACCATAAAGGGGTTACAACATTTTTGGAGATTTGTCAACTTCTACCGACGATTAATTAAAGAACTTTAGCTGGATCGCCTTTCTCACTTCTCTCCTCAAGGGTGGTCCCCGGAAGTTGGGATGGAATTCTACAGCTGACGAAGCCTTCAGCATACTGAGGGGTCATTTCACCTCCGCCCTGTTGCTTAAACATCCAGATCCTACGCTGCCCTTCATGGTGGAGGTGGACGCTTCAGAAGTAGGTGTTGGGGCTGTCCTGTCCCAACGTCAAGGTAATCCACCGAAATTGTATCCGTTTGCATATTACTCAAAAAAGCTGTCTTCTGCAGAGAGGAACTATAATGTTGCCGATCGGGAGCTGGCATTAGAGGAGTGGAGACACTGGCTGTTGGGCACCCAGGACCAATTTCTCATTCTCACCGACCATTGGAACCTGGAGTACATACAGACGGCGAGGTGACTTAACCCGCGCCAAGTCAGATGGGCCCCTTTCTTCACCAGATTCGATTTCACGCTGACATATCGCCCAGGTTTTTTTTTAAACATCAAAGCCGATGCCCTGTCCTGTCTCTATGATTCGGGAGAGGTTCCTGTTTTGAGTGCACCCATAATCTCGCCCCCTCGAGTCGTAGCCCCCGTGCTCTGGGACGTAGATGTGGACATTCGCCAGGCCTGGAGAGGGAACTCGCACCTGCCACCTGTCCTCCTGAGTGCACCTACGTTCCCACGGGGATAAGGAATCGGCTATTGACCTGGGCGCACACAGCTGTTGTTGCTGGACATCCAAGTACCATTCAGTCCATCTCTGGAAAGTACTGGCGCAGGATGTCACTCGTTATGTCAACTTCTGTTCCGTATATGTGCCCAATCCAAATCGCCCCGAACACTCCAGCAGGGAAACTCCTTCCCCTTCCCATGTCTCAGTGTCCCTGGTCTCATCTGTCCATTGATTTTGTCACTGATCTCCCCTCTTCCGGTGGTTTTACAACCATGTTGGCCATAGTGGACAGATTCTCTAAATCATGCCATTTCATCCCTCTCTCTGGTCTCCATACCACTCTCCAGGTCACTGAAGCACTGTTCCAGCAGGTCTTCCGGCACTAGGACTTTGTGGAAGTTATCGTCTCCGATTGTTGCCTCCAATTCACATCACATGTATGGAAGGTTTTCATGGAGAAGCTGTGGGTCACGGTCAGCCTCACTTCCGGCATCAGTCTAACGGGAAGGTGGAGAGGATGAACCAGGAGCTGGGGAGTTTTCTGAGGAGCCACTGCCAGGACCGGCAGGGGGAGTGGGCCCGATTCCTTCCTTGGGCTGAATACGCCCAGAATTAATTGCGACACTCCTCCACCGGGCTGACTCACTTCCAGTGTGTTCTGGGTTATCAGCCAGCCCTGGCTCCATGGACTCTTGAGCCAGATCGAAGCTCTTGCGGTGGAAGAGTGGTTTATCTGCGCAGAAGAGGTATGGAACGATGCCCACGTGAGACTTCAGCGCGCTATCTGCCATCAGAAAGAGCAGACGGATCGCTACCGCAGTGAGGCTCCCTTATTCCATCCTGGTGATCACGTCTGGCTCTCCACCAGGAACCTCCCGCTCGCCTGGGGCTGTTCAAGTATTCCGGAGGGTCAACGAGGTAACTTACAGATTACAACTCCCCCTAACTACAGAATCTCACCATCTTTTCACATTTCCCTCCTCAGGCCGGTGGTTCCCGGTCCCCTGGCTGATGCCATCCCCCACAACACCCCTCCGCCTCCCTTGTACATCGAGGGGAGCCCCGCTTATGCCGTCAGATTACTCATGGACTCCCGACGCCGTGGGGGCTCCAGTATCAAGTGGACTGGGGGGTACGATCCAGAGGAGCGGTGTTGGGTTCCGGTGGATGACATTCTAGATCCCAACATCATCTGAGATTTCCATCTTTGTCTTCTGGACTGGCCCGCTCCTCACTCTCGGGGCAGTCCTCCTGGCCAGTATCGTCCTGCGGCTGGAGCCGTGCATCGGGGGTCTACTAACCACCGGTCCTGGCAACCCATCTTTACGCACACCTGGCAACCATCAGTACACACACCTGCGTCTTGTCAGTCACACCTGGACTTGATTACTCCCTTGATTACCTACCCTTTAAATAGCACTCTTTTGTTATCAGTCACCATGTACTATTGCTTATGTTTCTATGTCAGACACTTCTCTTGAATCATTATTATTAAACTCACTAACTGCACCTGCTTCCTGACGTCACTTATTTGTGCTCAACATGTTTAGTGATTACTACAATATTATTTTTGTGCAAACTGTATATTCCCTAAATATGAATGCAGATGATGCATAATGCAGCTCAGTGCCTCTAGTTTACAGTGTGGATCCTCCAGTACAGCAGATAGCTGCTCTACTCCTGATTCCTCTGGATAGTTGAAGCTCAGATCCAGGTACGGTGTGTTGAGTTTGAACTCAAAGCCATGGCGAGAGAAACACAGCCCTCGTATGTAATTCCACAGTGAGAGAGAGTGAGAGCCTGCAGAAAAATGGAGGGAGGATGAAGGTTGGAGGGAGGTTGAGGGCCAGACATTTTCACTGAAGAGCAAAAACAAGCAACCTTTTTTATTTCACATGCTAAAGCCCCTTTCACAATCGCTTACTAATTTGGCCCTGAACCTTGGCAAAAATGTCAATGCAAAATAGTGAATATGTGTAGCAGTGGGGATTAGTGAAACCTTGGCCTGCAATCTCGCCACTTGCACTGCCGAAATGGGCCTTTCCCATTAGACACACCATGTCATTTCATCATGGAAATTTGAATAATATTTGGTAGGGACGTTGATCAATGTCAACCTTTACTCACCCAATCAAAAAGTTAGCCAAAAGTTGAATTTCCAATGTGTTATCACCATGCTTTCAAACATCTAAAAGCACAAGCAAATTCCAATGGAAAAACTGTCTCATTTTTGGTTTAGTTGTCACTCAAATATCTATCACTGCGTTTTCAACCATTTAAAAGCACAGAAAAGTTCAAATGGGAATACAATGCCAGGTATTTTGTTAATTTACACAACAGATCACTGTGCTTCATCTGATAGCAGAACAACCCTGCCCTGTGCAATTGGGTCCTGGACTTTGACGGGCTGCCCCCAGATGGTGAAGGTAGGAAACAACATCTCCACTTCGCTGACCCTCAACACTGGGGCCCAAAAGGATGTGTGCTCAGCCGTCTCCTGTACTCCCTGTTCACCCTTGACTGCGTGGCCATGCACACCTCCAACTCAATCATCAAGTCTGCAGACAGCACACCAATAGTGGGCTTGATCACCAACAACAACGAGACAGCCTACAGGGAGGAGGTGAGGGCACTCAGAGTGTGGTGTCAGGAAAACAACTTCTCACTCAACGTCTACAAAACAAAGGAGATTGTCATGGTCTTCAGGAAACAGCAGAGGGAGCACTCCCCTATCCACATCGAAGGGACAGCAGTAGTGAAGGTGGAACATTTTAAGTTCCTGGGTGTACACATCACAGACAAACTGAAATGGTCTACCCACACAGTGTGGTGAAGAAGGCGCAACTACGCCTCTTCAACCTCAGGAGGCTGAAGAAATTTGGCTTGTCACCCAAAACCCTGACAAACACACAACCGAGAGCATCCTGTCGGGCTGTATCACAGCCTGGTACAGCAACTGCACCGCCCTCAACCGCAACCTCTATCTCAAGACCATCAGACTGTTAAACAGCCATCACTAACATTGAGTGGCTTCTGCCAACATACTGACTCAAATCTCTAGCCACTTTAATAATAAAAAATTGGATGTAATAAATGTATCAGTAGTCACTTTAAACAATGCCACTTCATATAATGTTTACATACCCTACATTACTCATCTCATATGTATATACTGTACTCTATACCATGTACTGCATCTTGCCTATGCCGCACGGCCATCGCACATCCATATGTTTATATGTACATATTCTTATTCATTCCTTTACACTTGTGTGTATTAGGTGTTAGTGTAATTTAATTATGCCAATGTGCTTTCATTAATTGAAAACCCTTAATCTATTTTATGAGAATTTCTAACATTCTTGTTTGCATAAAATAGACGCAGACCAGTCTTTCAATAATAGGTAACAGAAGTAAGTTCATTCTAACTTACTAACACACTCCCAGGTAACTTTTGACCCCTCAACATTATCGATCACCACCAGCTGACAGTTCTAATTAACAGAAAACCTAGGAATGCACTCACTGCCTTATCTAAAAACCCCAGAGCTAAGTTTCTGTAGGTTCAACCATAGGTTAACGACCTTATTTGTTTACACAGTCCCCAACCCATTCATTTCTTCCTAGTTGGAATGGTGTTCATTAACTTTAATTACTCCTTGTCCGTGTCACACAATCCCTTCTTATGAACTCATATTGTTAATCAGATATAATAAAACAGAGTATAAGTTTTACTTAGTTACAGTTCCATTTAAAATTATTTGTTCAATCATTTAATCATAATTTTCCCAACAAAGGTAGTTGTTGTGAAATTGTTAGATTACTTGTTAGATGTCATAAGGTGAATGCACCAATTTGTAAGTCGCTCTGGATAAGAGCGTCTGCTAAATGACTTAAATGTAAATGTAATTACTGCATGGTCGGAACTAGAAGCACAAGCATTTCACTACCCTTGCATTAACATCTGCTAACCATGTGTATGTGACCAATAAAATGTGATAAGTGTCTGCTAGAAAAAAGTGCAAATAAAGTGTCACTTCAATCTCCTTTTCATCTCATTTAACGACCGGTCTAACTCAACAAAGGGTACATCTCAATAGGTGGTTCAGGTACAGTAAGTCACAAGTGGGGGGGGGGGCTTTCCTCTTTTGTTCTCTATGATTCCTCTATTGTTCCTCAAGCAAGGGGGAGGCCGATGACATCACGACTTCCCAACAAACCAACTGCTTGAGTGCTGTCCTACTTGAAGTTTGCAGATGTGTCTATAAAACACTATTTTACATTATTGTATTTATACTTAGGGTATCGCTTTTCAACAGGAAAAGTTCCAAAATCACTGGAGGACAAACTGGAGGAAAAATCAAGCCCAAAAAGCAACTTTATAACTGACAGAATCGTTTACTTGAGGCCATACAATGTGACTGACTGAGGCACTTGAAATTCCATGACATCAAAAATATTTTAGGTTAATGTTTTGAAAAAAAATAGAGCTGTCCTAACAGCCTGATCTCACCTCAGAATATCCGTATTGTACTGGACATACTGCATTATACAAGAAATACACACCTTTCCTCTCTGGTCATCATGGAATTCCATTTTGTCATCATAAAATAAAAATAAAACAATACCTCTGACTGCTCTACCAGAAAACTTAGTCACACATTGTGGAAGTGAGGTTGTTGTGACCTTAGAACCAGAGCCAAAAGAAGAGATTTCTTCCTCATTGGTCAGGATGATAAAAAGACTATCACAAAGAAGGAAGGATGGGATGACTGCATGACTCCAACACCATCATTCAATTTGCAGATGACAACAGTGGTCGGCCTGATCACCAACAACAATGAGACAGCCTATAGGGAAGAGGTCAGAGACCTGGCCGCGTGGTGCCAGGACAACAACCTCTCCCTCAACGTGATCAAGACGAAGGAGATTATTGTGGACTACTGGAAAAAGAGGACCGAGCACGCCCCCATTCTCATCGGCGGGGCTGCAGTGGAGCAGGTTGAGAGCTTCAAGTTCCTTGGTGTCCACATCACCAACAAACTAACATGGTCCAAGCACACCAAGACAGTCATGACAAAACCTATCCTCCCTCAGGAGACTAAAAAGATTTGGCATGGGTCCTCAGATCCGCAAAAGGTTCTACAGCTGCACCAGAGAGCATATCACTGCCTGATATGGCAACTCCTCGGCCCCCGAGTGGTGGTGCGAACGGCCCAGTACATCACTGGGGCCACGCTTCCTGCCATCCAGGACCTCTATACCAGGCGGTGTCAGAGGAAGGCCATGAAAACTGTCAAAGACTCCAGCCACCCTAGTCATAGACTGTTCTCTACCACACGGCAAGCTGTATCGGAGCGCCAAGTCTAGGTCCAAGAGGCTTCTAAACAGCTTCTACCCCCAAGCCATAAGTCTCCTGAACATCTAGTCAAATGGCTACCCACTATTCACCCCCCTCCACACCACTGCCACTCTCTGTTGTCATCTATGCATAGTCACTTTAATTAACTCTACCTGCATGCACATACTACCTCAACTAACCGGTGCCCCCACACATTGACTCTGTACCAGCTTCCCCCTGTATATATTGTTATTTTTTACTGCTCCTCTTTAATTACTTGTTACTTTTATCTCTTATTCTGTATTTTTTTGAAACTGCACTGTCAGTTAGGGGCTTGTAAGTAAGCATTTCCTTGTAAGGTCTACTACACCTGTTGTATTCAGCGCATGTGACAAATAACATTTTATTTGATGGCATGGGGGAAGGAAGGGGGGCGTGGAGGATGAATCACACTCCATGACTCAAATTATACAGTCTGAAAAAAAAGGAATTTCCTGCTTCCTTGAATGCCTGCCAGATCTCCATGGGGAAGAAGGCATGGGGTGTGGTGGAAGATGAATCATTCTCGTTACCTTACATTTAATGGTCTGAAAATAAGTTCAGTATGAAGCTACTTCCTTGAACGCCTACAGTCCTCAATAAACTGTTGAACTTTTCCTGTTGGAAAAATGATATCCAAGTATAAATACAGTAAAGTATGATTGACCAAAACAGTTTTTTAGACAACTGGAAACTTCAAGTGAGATGCATTCAAGGAGTTGGTCTGATGGGAATCTGGATGTCATCGGCCTCCCCCTTGCTTGAGGAACAATAGAGAACAAAAGAGGAAAGGCCCACCCTCCAGCATTATACAAAGAATGGTTACAATTACTATAAATATTAATCCACTATACACACACAATGTTAAGCAGTGAACATGAAAAAAATACAGGTTTCAATGTACACTGAAAAAAAATAAACGCAACAATTTCAACCAAAATAATATTGCCGTATTGTTCAGTCTGCAGAAATGTCCTTCTTTCATGTCACGTTCGTTGTATGGAGGAGACCAAGGTGCAGCGTACATACTTCTTTTATTAAAGCAAGAACACTGAACAAACTATCAAAACTAACCGTGACACTAATATGCGTAGTGCAGACAGACAACTAAACATAGACCAAGAACCCACAAAATACCCAATGAATATTGCTACCTAAATATGGTCCCCAATCAGAGACAACGATAAACAGCTGCCTCTGACTGCGAATCAAACTAGGCAACCATAGACATATAAATACCTAGACACACAAAAACCCCTAGACACACAAAAACCCCTAGACATACAAAAACCCCTAGACATACAAAACCCTAGACAATACAAAAACTAAACAAACCACCCTCATCACACCCTGACCTAACCAAAAAAATAAAGAAAACAAAGATAACTAAGGTCAGGGCGTGACACTTTTATTGTTCAGTCTGCAGAAATGTCCTTCTTTCATGTTGTTTTATTGTTCAGTCTGCAGAAATGTCCTTCTTTCATGTTGTTTTATTGTTTAGTCTGCAGAAATGTCCTTCTTTCATGTTGTTTTATTGTTCAGTCTGCAGAAATGTCATTTTTTCATGTTGTTTTATTGTTCAGTCTGCAGAAATGTCCTTCTTTCATGTTGTTTTATTGTTTAGTCTGCAGAAATGTCATTTTTTCATGTTGTTTTATTGTTCAGTCTGCAGAAATGTCCTTCTTTCATGTTGTTTTATTGTTCAGTCTGCAGAAATGTCTTTCTTTCATGTTGTTTTATTGTTCAGTCTGCAGAAATGTCCTTCTTTCATTTCATGTTGTTTTATTGTTCAGTCTGCAGAAATGTCCTTCTTTTTCATGTTGTTTTATGTTGTTTTATTGTTCAGTCTGCAGAAATGTTCTTCTTCTTTGTTTTATTGTTCATGTTGTTTTTTATGTTCAGTCTGTTGTTCTTCTTTCATGTTGTTTTATTGTTCAGTCTGCAGAAATGTCTGCAGAAATGTCCTTCTTTCATGTTGTTTTATTGTTCAGTCTGCAGAAATGTTCTTCTTTCATGTTGTTTTATTGTTCAGTCTGCAGAAATGTCCTTCTTTCATGTTGTTTTATTGTTCTTCTTTCATGTTGTTTTATTGTTCAGTCTGCAGAAATGTCCTTCTTTCATGTTGTTTTATTGTTCAGTCTGCAGAAATGTTCTTCTTTCATGTTGTTTTATTGTTCAGTCTGCAGAAATGTCCTTCTTTCATGTTGTTTTATTGTTCAGTCTGCAGAAATGTCCTTTTTGTTTTATTGTTCATGTTGTTTTTTATTGTTCAGTCTGCAGAAATGTCCTTCTTTCATGTTGTTTTATTGTTCAGTCTGCAGAAATGTCCTTCTTTCATGTTGTTTTATTGTTCAGTCTGCAGAAATGTCCTTCTTTCATGTTGTTTTATTGTTCATGTTGTTTTATTGTTCAGTCTGCAGAAATGTCCTTTCTTTCATGTTGTTTTATTGTTCAGTCTGCAGAAATGTCCTTCTTTCATGTTGTTTTATTGTTCAGTCTGCAGAAATGTTCAGTCTGTTGTTTTATTGTTCAGTCTGCAAATGTCCTTCTTTCATGTTGTTTTATTGTTCAGTCTGCAGAAATGTTTCTTCATGTTGTTTTATTGTTCATGTTGTTTTTTATTGTTCAGTCTGCAGAAATGTTCTTCTTTCATGTTGTTTTATTGTTCAGTGTTGTTTTATTGTTCAGTCTGCAGAAATGTCCTTCTTTCATGTTGTTTTATTGTTCAGTCTGCAGAAATGTTCTTCTTTCATGTTGTTTTATTGTTCAGTCTGCAGAAATGTCCTTCTTTCATGTTGTTTTATTGTTCAGTCTGCAGAAATGTTCTTCTTTCATGTTGTTTTATTGTTCAGTCTGCAGAAATGTCCTTCTTTCATGTTGTTTTATTGTTCAGTCTGCAGAAATGTCCTTCTTTCATGTTGTTTTATTGTTCAGTCTGCAGAAATGTTCTTCTTTCATGTTGTTTTATTGTTCAGTCTGCAGAAATGTCCTTCTTTCATGTTGTTTTATTGTTCAGTCTGCAGAAATGTCCTTCTTTCATGTTGTTTTATTGTTCAGTCTGCAGAAATGTTCTTCTTTCATGTTGTTTTATTGTTCAGTCTGCAGAAATGTCCTTCTTTCATGTTGTTTTATTGTTCAGTCTGCAGAAATGTTCTTTCTTTGTTTTATTGTTCATGTTGTTTTATTGTTCAGTCTGCAGAAATGTCCTTCTTTCATGTTGTTTTATTGTTCAGTCTGCAGAAATGTCCTTCTTTCATGTTGTTTTATTGTTCAGTCTGCAGAAATGTTCTTCTTTCATGTTGTTTTATTGTTCAGTCTGCAGAAATGTCCTTCTGTTCATGTTGTTTTATTGTTCCTTCTTTCATGTTGTTGTTTTATTGTTCAGTCTGCAGAAATGTTCTTCTTTCATGTTGTTTTATTGTTCAGTCTGCAGAAATGTCCTTCTTTCATGTTGTTTTATTGTTCAGTCTGCAGAAATGTCCTTCTTTCATGTTGTTTTATTGTTCAGTTTGTATGTTGTTTTATTGTTCAGTCTGCAGAAATGTCCTTCTTTCATGTTGTTTTATTGTTCAGTCTGCAGAAATGTTCTTCTTTCATGTTGTTTTATTGTTCAGTCTGCAGAAATGTCCTTCTTTCATGTTGTTTTATTGTTCAGTCTGCAGAAATGTCCTTCTTTCATGTTGTTTTATTGTTCAGTCTGCAGAAATGTCCTTTTTTCATGTTGTTTTATTGTTCAGTCTGCAGAAATGTCCTTTTTTCATGTTCAAATCAAATCAAATCAAATCAAATTTATTTATATAGCCCTTCGTACATCAGCTGATATCTCAAAGTGCTGTACAGAAACCCAGCCTAAAACCCCAAACAGCAAACAATGCAGGTGTAAAAGCACGGTGGCTAGGAAAAACTCCCTAGAAAGGCCAAAACCTAGGAAGAAACCTAGAGAGGAACCGGGCTATGTGGGGTGGCCAGTCCTCTTCTGGCTGTGCCGGGTAGAGATTATAACAGAACATGACCAAGATGTTCAAATGTTCATAAATGACCAGCATGGTCGAATAATAATAAGGCAGAACAGTTGAAACTGGAGCAGCAGCACAGTCAGGTGGACTGGGGACAGCAAGGAGCCTTCATGTCAGGTAGTCCTGGGGCACGGTCCTAGGGCTCAGGTCAGTTGAAACTGGAGCAGGAGCATGGCCAGGTGGACTGGGGACAGCAAGGAGTCCTCATGTCAGGTAGTCCTGGGACATGGTCCTAGGGCTCAGGTCCTCCGAGAGAGAGAAAGAAAGAGAGAAGGAGAGAATTAGAGAACGCACACTTAGATTCACACAGGACACCGAATAGGACAGGAGAAGTACTCCAGATATAACAAACTGACCCTAGCCCCCCGACACATAAACTACTGCAGCATAAATACTGGAGGCTGAGACAGGAGGGGTCAGGAGACACTGTGGCCCCATCCGATGTTGTTTTATTGTTCAGTCTGCAGAAATGTCCTTCTTTTATGTTGTTTTATTGTTCAGTCTGCAGAAATGTCCTTCTTTCATGTTGTTTTATTGTTCAGTCTGCAGAAATGTCCTTTTTTCATGTTGTTTTATTGTTCAGTCTGCAGAAATGTCCTTCTTTCATGTTGTTTTATTGTTCAGTCTGCAGAAATGTCCTTTTTTCATGTTGTTTTATTGTTCAGTCTGCAGAAATGTCCTTCTTTTATGTTGTTTTATTGTTCAGTCTGCAGAAATGTCCTTTTTTCATGTTGTTTTATTGTTCAGTCTGCAGAAATGTCCTTCTTTCATGTTGTTTTATTGTTCAGTCTGCAGAAATGTCCTTCTTTCATGTTGTTTTATTGTTCAGTCTGCAGAAATGTCCTTCTTTCATGTTGTTTTATTGTTCAGTCTGCAGAAATGTCCTTCTTTCATGTTGTTTTATTGTTCAGTCTGCAGAAATGTCCTTCTTTCATGTTGTTTTATTGTTCAGTCTGCAGAAATGTCCTTCTTTCATGTTGTTTTATTGTTCAGTCTGCAGAAATGTTCTTCTTTCATGTTGTTTTATTCTTCAGTGCCTGACCACATTCACACATTATGTGTAACTCTGTATAGTCTTTGCATCCTTACTAGCTTTCTGACATTAGTGTGTTCCCACTGGCACTGTTTAAAATATTGTGTCCATATTAATTAGCATGTGCCTCAATCCCACTGAACTCTGCTGTCACCTGTCAATGTGTCTGCTAGAAAAGGGTGCATTTAAAGTGGTACTCCAGTCTCCTTTTCACCTCATTGAGCTGTCCTAACAGCCTGATCTCACCTCAGAATATCCCTATTGTACTGGACATACTGCATTATACAAGAAATACACACCTTTCCTCTCTGGTCATCAGGAAATTCCATGTTGTCATCATAATAATTTAAAAAACAATACCTCTGACTACTCTGCCAGAAACCTTAGTCACACATTGTGGATGTGAGGTTGTTGTGATCCTTAGAACCAGAGCCAAAACAGAAGAGATCTTTCTTGTTGGTCAGGATGATAAAAAGACTATCACAAAGAAGGAAGGATGGGATGGCTTGGGGGAAGGAGGGTGGGGCGTGGGGTGTGGAGGGAGAGGATGAATCAGTCTCACTAACTTGAATGTTATGGTCTGAAAATAAGGAATTACCAGTTTGATGACACTTCCTTGAATGCCTGACAGTTCTCTACGGGGAAGAAGACATGGTGGAAGAGGATGAATCATTCTCGTTACCTCGAATTTAATGGTCTGAAAATACGTTTCCAGTGTGAAGCTACTTCCCTGAACGCCTACCGTCCTCAAGAAACTGTTGAACTTTTCCTGTTGAAAAGTGATATCCCAAGTATAAATAGAGTAAAGTATGGTTGAGCAAAAGTGTTTTTTAGACAACTGGAAACTTCAAGTGAGATGCATTCAAGGAGTTGGTCTGTTGGGAATCTGGATGTCATCGGCCTCCCCCTTGCTTGAGGAACAATAGAGAACAAAAGAGGAAAGCCCCCCCCTCCTTTCCCCGTTAGGCACGGCTGCATGGCGCACCTGTGAGCTTGGGGGTTGCCGGTGAATCGGGCCTTCCCACCTCGGTCTCCAACATTAAGCTGCTTGTGTCTCGCCCAGGACCCTCGCACAGCTCCGGGAACATATCCAACCACTCTGCGCCCTGGTGCAGGTTTAATGTCTCCCCTCCCGTCGGCGGGGCACCAAAATGCTTTTCGTTCAACCTCCTTTTTGCTCTGTGAACTGTGGCCTCTGGCGAAGGGCGGGCGGGGGAAAGGAGGGCAACCTCCCCAACTCCGCCTAGCCACTAGCCTCTGCGTAATACAAAAAAAACAAAAGAGTAAAACTCTTAACAGTGGATCACTCGGCTCGTGCGTCGATGAAGAACGCAGCTAGCTGCGAGAACTCATGCGAATTGCAGGACAGATTGATAATCGATACCTTGAACGCTTTGCCATCAATCGGAACCCCTGGGTTTCCGCGACCGGGGCAGTCCCCCTAAGTGCAGACCAGGACCGCTTGGTGGGAGTGTTGAGGGGCCTCGGCTTTCTCTCCCCGGTGCGCCCCTCCCTTCCCGCCTCGACGGGAGGCGCCCACTTTCCCCGCATGGTCGACCCTAAGAGGGTTTAATATGCCGGTGGACTCTGTCTCAAAAGAGGAAAGGCCCACCCCCCACTTGTACTATGCAGAGGTGACACCACAGGTTCAGAAGTGGTGTGGCAAAATGTATATTTTATTTTCTGAGGGCTTGAGTTTTTCCTGATCTCATGTTTAATTTTTTATTTATTTAACTAGGCAAGTAAGTTAAGAACAATAACTCTTATTTACAGTGATGGGGCTGGGATTAAAAATAAAAATATCAATATAGGACAAAACACACATCAAGACAAGAGAGACAACACAGCCCTACATAAAGAGACCTAAGACAACATAGCAAGGAAGCAACACAACATGGTAGCAGCAGAATGGTACAAACATTACTGGGCACAGACAACAGCATAAAGGGCAATAAGGTAGAGAGAACAATACATCAAGCAAAGCAGCCACATATCCAGAGCATCTCAAAGGGTGGTGACATGTCTGGTGAACATGCAGGCCATGAAATAAGTTGAAAAATGTTCAGCTTTGTTTCAGAGCATTCAATTTGGCAATTCCTGCAGTCAGCATGCCAATTGCATGCTCCCTCAACTTGAGACATCTGTGACATTATGTTGTGTGACAAAACCACACATTTTAGAGTGGCCTTTTATTGTCCCCCCAGCACAAGGTGCACCTGTGTAATGTGCATTCTGTTAAATCAGCCTCTTGATATGCCACACCTGTTAGGTGGATTGGTTATATTTGCAAGGGATAAATGCTCACTAACATAGATATAAACTAATTTGTGCACAATTTTAGAGAAATAAGCTTTTTGTGCATATGGAACATTTCTGGGATCTTTTATTTCAGGTCATGAAACATGGGACCAACACTTTACATGTTGTATTTATAGTTTTGTTCAGTATAGCTGTTATTGGCAGAGAATTCTGGAACTCTTTCTTGTTGGTCTATTAGTTAATTTATCCCCCTGGCAGGCCAAAACTCCATCCCACCAAAAAAGGCTGAAATAGATGGTTGCGGTGGCACGTGCCTGTAATCCAAGTCACTGGGAGGCTGGTTTAAGTACATTGAGATGTGGGTCGAGGTTATATTAGAGTTTAGAATGTTGAGATGTGGGTAGAAGTTATGTTGGAATTTAAACTAGGATTGTTTCAAAGTATGTATTGTAGGTATGCCGTGAATGGCCTCACGGTTGGTGAAAGGAAGGTGAGTGTAGCCGGTTCAGCACCGCTGTAACTCTGCGTTGTGTGTGTGGTTGAAAGAGACTATAAACGTGGACTTTGGAGATCAGGTCGTTTTAATCAAGCAGAACTGACTCATTCGAGGAGCTAGCTATCGTTCACACATACAATAGCCTGCTAATACCCTAGCTAGCTATTAACCACATGTTGAATTCAGAATGTTGATATCATCCTAAAAAGTACAATTACAAGTGCATCTTAACAATACCATCCACTTATGAGTAACCTCTAAATATACATCATTATTCATGAACAAAACACTGTGTGTATGTATGACTTTGTACTGAAAATAATCAAACTTTTCTGAAGACAGAAAACGCGTGGCTACCTCTCTCGGTGCATCAAAATTATTTGAGCACGCCGGGCAAAACGTAAGTACACACTCTCCTTCTCCCAGGATGCACCGCAGGTCAAAACGTAAGTACACACTCCCCTTCTCCCAGGATGCAGGCATGCATAACAAATCAACACAACATATTGATATATGAACCTGGTGAAATTCACTTAGTACTTTAACAACTGTTACATGAGCACATGGCTAATTGCACTGTTTGAGCTAATCAATTAGATCAACAAGAAGCAGGTAACTGATGTGGGTAGAGATTGTTAGTTTAGACTGTTGAGATGTGGGAAGAGGTTACGTTAGAATTTATACAGGTATCATATCGACTAATGTAATATAGGTAGGCCATGAATGGCCTCACATACCAGTACAGTAGGTGTCAGTGTATGCACCTAAAAGTTCGATGCAATCCGCCAACCAGATCAAGAAGAATAAGCTGAAATGTCAGGCCTTTCAAACACCTCTTACACTCAAAAGGCATTATCATAATTTTCTCAGTATTATTCCTAACTCATAGTGTGGAAATATATATGCTGTATATATAAAACACACAAAAATATAGTTTGACTGAACTGGGACTTCGAGACTGTTCACAAATGTTTGTGGTGCAATTGTCAATCACCAGCAGTGGAAATAAAATAATATGCCTGTCACGCCCTGATCTGTTTTCTTTATTATTTTGGTTAGGTCAGGGTGACTAGGGTGGGTATGTTAGTTTTGTCTTGTCTATGGTTTTTGTAGACCGAGGGGTTTTGTAAGTCTAGGTTTATGTATGTCTATGGTGGCCTGAATTGGTTCCCAATCAGAGGCAGCTGTTTATCGTTGTCTCTGATTGGGGACCATATTTAGGTAGCCATTTCCATAGGTTTGGTGGGTTCTTATTCTATATTTCGTTGCCTGTCTGCACTATTCATATTAGCGTCACGGTTTTGTTTTTAGTTTGTTCAGTGTATAATTTGTTTAATATAATCATATTTAATAACCTTGGTCTCCTTACGACGAACATGACAAAGCCAACATTACTTGGCTTCACGTAGCCTCAGCAGATCGTTTTAATCTTTATCTTGTGCCAAATATATTTATTCAGTGAGTCTAAATGTTTAACATTAGCTAGCTAGGCTACTGCAGCTAACGCTAATAGTTTTGTTAACTAGTTATAGAATGGATCCTTCTAGCTAGTTTTAGAGGACAACTAAACTGCTTTTATTAACACACAATCTTGTTTTCCATGAAAATGTCTCTCTCTCACACGGCAAGCAATCAGGAGAGGGTTGTCACTAATGTCGCCAATTTTGCACTTTGACTATCTTAAAAAATCATAACTTAAAATGGCTTCTTTGTCTTAATTTAAGGTTAGCAGTGTGGTTAGGTTAGGGTCAGGTTTTAATCAGATTTTAAAAAGAGCAATTGTAGAAATAGGTCTAGCCATAATTATGACGCTGTGGTAACTAGTGACGACCGGAGAGGATCCTGAATGAAGAAAGAAACCAAGTTCAGAGTTAATGGGAAAGGGGATATCTAATCAGTTGCACAACTGAATCAAAGATTTTTTATAACTAATGCATTTAACCCAACTGCTCTGATTAACCCAATCGCTCTGAATCAGAGAGGTACAGGGGGCTACCTTAATGGACGTTAAACAGTGATGTGCTGGTTGTTGAGAAATGTTGTTGATTAGGCTCTATAGGCTTTAGCTAGGAGACCAATAATGTGAAATCAACATTTCACCATGACATTGAATTCAGGTTAAAAGTTGACAGCAAATCCAATCAGTTTTACATGCTGATTCAACATTATCACAGTTCATTTTTGTTGTTGAAATGTGGAAACAATGTTGAAGCAGTTTTTGCCCAGGGGGCAGTCTCAACCTGCCCGGCTGCCATAAATACCATAAATTGTCCATCTTTCACTTAAACAATGGGAATGAACCAGAATGATCCATTTTAGGCTACACCTACTGGAATTCCTTGCAGTTTTGTTTTCAGTGAAAAACCTTTAGAACAGGCTCAACTTGCCTAACTGCTCAGGTCACTTTCCCCAGGCAATAGGGCAACCTTTAGTCCCTGCTACTACAACTAAGTTCAGCTACCTCTGCCATAGAAATAGATTGAACATAGAGGGTTGCAACCTCTAACCCTGGCACTTTGACTGGTAAAGTCATGGGTGCACACGCAATGGTGCCAGTGCAATCATTTCCATGGTAATGTAGAATGTTCATTCAAATTATGTTAACTGATGTGACTCATGGAATATAATGTATTTTTTCTAATGTCAGTTGAGTTTAATCAACAAATCACATTACATATTGATGGGTACACTTTCTGGTTTTACTTCCTGCTTTGCTTCAATGGCAGCGTTTCCCAAACTCCGTCCTCACAACCCCAAGGGGTGGAAATGTTGGTTTTTGCCCTAACATCACACAGCTGATTCAAATGACCAAAGCTTGATGATTAGTTGATTATTTGAATCAGCTGTGTAGCGCTAGGGCAAAAAACAAAAACGTGCACCCCTTGTAGTACCGAGGACCGAGTTTGAGAAACCTGTCCTATAGGTACATTCGCAATTATGCCATCATTTGATTAATTATCTTTATATGGCCTCTGCTTTATGAATACAGGCCATTCCTGGCCTCCTCCCCTACTGGCGGCAGGTAGCCTAGTGGTTACACCTCAAACCCACCTACAGTGTCATTGCACCAAACTCTATCCAGCACAGTGCTGCTGGGTGGAGGACAACTTATAATAACGGCTGGAATGGAGTGTTATGATCCGTCCTCCCCTCAGCAGCCTCCACTGACACAGCATCATCTGGATATGTGTTCAACAAAAGTTCAACCTTCACCTTCTGCTACCATTTCTGTCAGGCCGACTTCACATACAGTTTGATGTAATCGTTCGATAAATCCAAGGTTTTCACCACACGGAACGCACTGCAGCATTCCAGGGGAAATTAATGTACCTCTGGTGTACCAAATTGCAAAGATGGTGTCGTGTGATCGAGGCATTAGAACATTGGGCCAGTAACTGAAAGATTGCTAGTTTGAGTTGCTGAGCCAAATAGGTGAAACATCTATCAATCTGTCCTTGAGCAAAGCACATAAACCCTAATTGCCTCAGTGTTGCCGTCAATAAAAGCTGATCCCTGGCTGTGACCCCATTCTCTGTAGGATATGCAAAAAAGCATTTCCATTTCACACCAGGTTAATAAGGAATGGGCACAACATGAATCAATGTAATCCCTGGGATATGAGTCCAAAGGTTGACCCAGCATGGGCAGGGAAGAAATGAGGTTCCAAAAACAGGCACTTAAAGGCAGAACTGTTTTTCTTCTGTGCTTATTTTATATGGATGTTGTAGCTGTTTCACTTAATAGAGAAGAGGTGGGCCTGTCTACTGTAGTAAAACGACTACTACTTTATCCAAAGTAATAAAATGACATGTCATCAAAGCTCAGTAAAAGCAATAAATGCAATATCTCCAGAGAGAAGCTGAGTGTGCCTGCAGGCTGCAGGTAGGCATATATGTGTTGCAACCAATGTTCCCTAAAAAAATGACAAATTTCAGGTCTGCTGAGTGCAAACTTCAACACTGTGAAAATGCAGCTGGCAGCGAAACAGATCATTTAGCCTCATTTACTGCCTTTTAAAAACATAGCTGATATGGCTGACTTACTTAAACAAATGTGGTTTCTACTGACAATTGAGATGTACAAACTATGGCATTTAGATGTACAAACTATGGCATTGAGATGTACAAACTATGGCATTGAGATGTACAAACTATGGCGAGCGGATAAGAGGCAATCTGTCATTTTGATTAAGACATTAAGACATTAATGAGCGAGCTAGGATGGACATAGTCAATATAACTATTTGTTCAGCACTTTTTAAATGTACAGAGACAGAATTCAGAACATGGGCCGTTCTTATAGTATTCTCCCTGTACACCAAGTCAGAACCATGGGATAAATAAAGGGGGCATATAAGCAGACAATGAAAGCTCTTACACCTTGTTGTGCTGTGCTCACTTGAACATTAAGGTAGCATGGCGGTACTTGTGTTGTCATCAAACTTTGTCATCAAAGTCTGGTATTCTCTGGATTTATGGTGCTTTCAGGACAACTGGGAATCATCAAAAACAAGGTCGAATCATGACGTCAGTGATCTTCAGGTCTAGAAAGAGTTCCCGACTTGGAATTCCGAGTTGGATGACCGTTCAAAACGTATTTTTCCAGTAAGAGCTCTTTTTGTTTTAGTTCCCAGTTGTCTTGAACTCACTGAAGTCTGAGATTTGCCTGTTCCGAGTTTCCAGGTGTTTTGAATGCGGCAGAAGTCATGTTGGGTTGACAGCATGAATGTTTATCCTTTTAAGCTTGGAAAAGGGACCCTTAAACCAAGACTTAGACCACACACCCACTCTACTGAATAGCAGGCTAGAAATTGCTTTGCAACGCTTGCAGTTAGCCACCACTGATTCCTTCCAAACCACTCATTGTTGAATTTGCGATTTCCAACATGTTGTGTAATGTTTATGAGCACAATACGTTTTATTTATAATTTCTCTTCCTATGACAAGGATTGAAAAGGATTTGCGGGCGGAGCTAGCATGTTGGAGTGAATGGCTGTGTGTGAGAGGCTCCTGCAACTTTTTTTGCGAAATAATCTATTTTAACCTACTTTATGGTACTTTTTACAACAAACGTTTCTTTCTAATACAAGATTGTAACTTTTTATATGAAAATGCCGAGTAATAAGCGACCAAAGGACAATAAATCCACAGCGGAGGCCTACTCCCCACTAAACAACGAGACAGACATGGCGGGAGGCACATGCAACAACGTGACACTTACAGAACTTACCCGGGCTTTGGGGGAGCTACGTGTTGCTATAGCTGAGGATCTTAAGGCCACTATTGCTGAACTGGACACCAAAATCGAGAGCATCATTCGAACGGTCGCTTCGCATGGCCAGAGTATTGTGGACCTTGAGAAAGCTTCTGAATTCAACGCTGGTAGGATCGACGAGTAAGAGAAGCTATGCACGTCATTGCAGGATACTGTGCAGAGGCTTTCTGTGAAACTGGTGGACCTGGAGGGCCGATCCAGACGTAATAACCCTCGCGTTGTTGGTCTGGCAGAGGGGATAGAGGCGGGCTCTCGCCCCACCAACTTCTTCGCCAAGCTATTGAAGGATGCAATGGGATCGGTTGTTTTGGATTCGGATCCTCAGCTGGACCACGCACATCGCTCCCTTGGCCCAGTGCCTGGACCGGGCCAACGTCCTCGCCCAGTAATCATCTGTTGTCACAGTTTCAAGACCAAGGATCTTATCCTGCGTGAAGCTCGAATGAGGGGCAACCTGTCACACAAAGGGCATCCATTCCGTGTCTATGAGGATTATGCGCCCAATGTGGCAAAGCATCGCGCCGACTACAGAGATGTCATGACCAAACTCTACAAACTCTATCTTCACCCAGCCTTACTCTTCCCTGCAAGACTAAGAATTACCCCGCCTTCCGGTGAGAAGATTTGGCTCTCCTCGGTTTTGGACGCAGAGAAGTTTATCCGGGGATATACACCAATCCCCTGTACAGGTTAGAGTGCCTTGTCATTGCGTGTTAGGGTCTGCTCATGGACTCGAATCCATACTATACCATATTGGGTGAAAACGTATTAAACGGGCTCAACAAGGGCTACCGAGCATGTAAGATGCTGAGCATGGCGGTCAGAGCTCTCATTTAACGTTAAATTCACTGTCATCCCGGCTGTGCTAATTACTTCCAGGTTTGATCACTGACACTTTCGGACGGATATACTTATATTCCCCACTTTTGTTTAGTTTCGTTATTTATTTTTACAATCCTTACATTACTCTTACTACCATACCATTTATTTATTGCTTGCAGGGGACTGGGGGTGATTATTGAGATGGGGCAGACACCTGGTTAGCAAGTTGATGTTTTGTGCCGTTCTGCCTTTGTCTGGCTATGGGCCTCTCTCCCGACTAGAGTCCCACCAGCCCTCTGTAGTGCTTATGTATGTGTAGGTGTGCGTACATATAATTACTATTTGTACTTTATTACTATTTTCTCTTAGCATTTTAGTATTATGTATGTGTATATTTTAAATCAGTGTAGATTGTTATTCTGGGGTATGAATGTTTGTATGTGTATATGTGCATATGGATGTATATACATATTCTTTAAATATATATTTTTATATATGATTTTTTTGTGTGGGTATGTATACATGCATGTATATATAGGTATGTGTATCTGTATGTGTGTGTGTGTATGTGTGTATATATATATATATATGGTATATATTTTTATTTATTTTTTATTAAACATAATTTTTTATGGGGGGAACGCTATATTTAACAATTCCTTGTTCCGATCTCCTGACAGTATGTAAAGGTACGGCTGACTATGTCGGTTGCGGATGGTTTATTTTTTGACTGGCAGTGCTTAGCAATATCATCTTGAGGCTATATCTTGCTTATCTCTGGGATTGACCCAGGATGACGCTTAAATGCGCATTATGTATAAGTTGCAACTTATTCGGTTTAGGTTTATTAGATGCTAACTGAACACTTAACTCGCGGGAGCCTCCTCAGTTCATATGTTAGTAGAAGTTCTAGGATAGTGAGAGGTGAACGTATAGTTGGGATTTTATTTTTGTTTTACCTCTTGTTCGAGGTCGCGCCGTGCTTTTTTGGCATCGGCCAGACAATCAAATCAAATCAAATTTATTTATATAGCCCTTCGTACATCAGCTGATATCTCAAAGTGCTGTACAGAAACCCAGCCTAAAACCCCAAACAGCAAACAATGCAGGTGTAAAAGCACGGTGGCTAGGAAAAACTCCCTAGAAAGGCCAAAACCTAGGAAGAAACCTAGAGAGGAACCGGGCTATGTGGGGTGGCCAGTCCTCTTCTGGCTGTGCCGGGTAGAGATTATAACAGAACATGACCAAGATGTTCAAATGTTCATAAATGACCAGCATGGTCGAATAATAATAAGGCAGAACAGTTGAAACTGGAGCAGCAGCACAGTCAGGTGGACTGGGGACAGCAAGGAGCCATCATGTCAGGTAGTCCTGGGGCACGGTCCTAGGGCTCAGGTCCTCCGAGAGAGAGAAAGAAAGAGAGAATTAGAGAGAGCATATGTGGGGTGGCCAGTCCTCTTCTGGCTGTGCCGGGTGGAGATTATAACAGAACGTGGCCAAGATGTTCAAAATGTTCATAAATGACCAGCATGGTTGAATAATAGTAAGGCAGAACAGTTGAAACTGGAGCAGGAGCATGGCCAGGTGGACTGGGGACAGCAAGGAGTCCTCATGTCAGGTAGTCCTGGGACATGGTCCTAGGGCCCAGGCCAGTTGAAACTGGAGCAGCAGCATGGCCAGGTGGACTGGGGACAGCAAGGAGTCATCATGTCAGGTAGTCCTGGGGCATGGTCCTAGGGCTCAGGTCCTCCGAGAGAGAGAAAGAAAGAGAGAAGGAGAGAATTAGAGAACGCACACTTAGATTCACACAGGACACCGAATAGGACAGGAGAAGTACTCCAGATATAACAAACTGACCCTAGCCCCCCGACACATAAACTACTGCAGCATAAATACTGGAGGCTGAGACAGGAGGGGTCAGGAGACACTGTGGCCCCATCCGAGGACACCCCCGGACAGGGCCAAACAGGAAGGATATAACCATATAACCAAACAATGTGTTTATTATTTTTCCTTTTTTTTTCTCCTGTTTGTACATGCCTGTTAAATGTGGGTCGATGGGGGGGTAAGTGTTGGGGAAATTAGGGGAACCGGGTGGGAAGTAAAGGTGCTTGCAGGGGGGAGGGGTGGGTTGGATACTGCTCGGGTGTAGGTGCTACATATGCTGATCGTGATGCTTTGGTGCGCTTTCTTACCTTTCTATCAAGTTACATGGTATGCAGGCCACCATAGGAACTACAAACGAGAGGAGGGCGGGGCTTACATTCACTTCCTGGAATGTCAAGGGTTTAAACGAACCAATTAAGAGGGGCAAGGTCCTAGCCCACTTGAAAGCACTCTCGTCTGATATTATATTTTTGCAAGAAACCCATCTGAAGAATAACTCTCATAGCAGACTTAAGTGTAGGTGGGTGGGGCAAGTGTATCACTCTAACTTCTCTGCCAAAACGAGAGGCACAGCGATTCTGGTACGGAAAGGAATTCCCTTTCTACATAAAACCACTATTGCGGATAAAGAGGGTCGGTATGTGATCGCAATAGGAGAAATCCACTCTACTTCAGTAACTCTACTAAATATCTATGGGCCAAATATTGACAACCCCTCTTTTTTCAAAAGAGTCCTTGCCCTGATTCCAGATATCTCCCATACTAACCTGGTCATTGGAGGGGACATTAACTGTGTGCTAGACCAATATTTGGATAGATCCTCTACCCGGCGAACCCCTACCTCCTACTCAAGCGAATTCTTGAATACCTACATAAAAAAATCTAACTTATTTGATATATGGAGGATCGCTAATACTCCTTTTACTCTCATGGTCACAAGGTTTACACTCGAATTGACTACTTTTTGTTGGATGCTAGACTACTCCCCTATACCTGTAATGTGAGGTATCATGATATTATAATCTCGGACCACAGTCCACTCACCTTCTCCCTGAGATTGGGTGACATTGTACCAAACGAGAGGGTCTGGAGGTTGAATCCTCAGCTCCTCACAGAACCAACATTCTGTGAATATCTTAAAGACCAAATTACATTTTTCTTTGATACCAACGACAACACAGAGACCTCCCCAGCATTATTGTGGGAAACACTGAAGGCTTATCTGAGAGGCTGTATCATCTCCTTTCAGGCTGCCAGGAATAGGCAAAACAGAGGAAAACTGGAAGAACTAGAGGGACAAATTCACTTATCAGGGAGAATGCTAGCCACCCATCTATGGAGAAACATAAAAAAATTACCTCTTTAAAATTAGAATATAATCAGATTCTCTCAGCTAAAATTGCTCAATCTTTTCTCTATGCCAAGAAAAAATATTTTGAGTTTGGTGACAAACCACACAAATTACTCGCCAGACAACTTCGAAAAAATGTGAGTGACCGAATGATTCACAGGGTTAAATCTGGTCTACATCTGGGGAATTACTCTCTTCCCCCAAAGACATCAATGACAGTTTCCGGCAGTTTTATGAGACTCTATATACATCTAAAGCGGATCCTAACCCCTTAATTATGCAAACATTTTTGGAGGACTGTAATCTTCCTGCCCTGAACCAGGAAGATTCTAACTTCCTGAATAAGGAAATATCTCTTGATGAAATTCGAGAAACAATTAAATCTCTAAAGAGTGGCAAGACCCCGGGCCCAGATGGATACCCTGGTGAATTTTATAAAATATTCAGCAACATGCTCTCTCCCTACCTGCACAAAATGTTGATTCAGGCCAATGAGGATGGAGCTCTCCCTTCTACTTTGGACGAAGCGTTCATTACAGTTATACATAAGAAGGGTAAAGATCCAGAAGAGGTAGGGTCATACAGACCAATATCTCTCCTTAATACAGACCAAAAGATTCTAGCAAAAACTCTGGCTAACAGGCTTAGCACTTTAATTGGCAAATTGGTCCATTCGGATCAGACCGGCTTTTATCCCTAACAGAAACTCATTCTTCAATCTCAGGCGCCTCTTCAATATTATGTATTCTCAGAGGTTACCCAACGTGGACCTTGCCGTCATATCTCTTGACGCCGAAAAGGCCTTTGACCAAGTTGAGTGGCCCTATCTATTCAAGGTCCTACAGAAATGTAATATTGGAGATAGGTTCATAAATTGGATCCAGCTTTTATATAGGAACCCCTATGCCAGAATACTCACTAACCAATCATTGTCGCCCCGATTTAACCTCAACAGGGGACAAGGCAGGGTTGTGCGCTGTCGCCTATGCTCTTCGCCCTAATTATCGAACCGCTCGCTCAGACGATTCGATCTCATGCAGCAATACACGGCTATAATACTAAAGATACTCTAAATAAGATCTCCCTATACGCAGATGACATCCTCCTCTATGTAACAGAACCCCAGGCTAGTATCCCAGCTATTCTTGATGTGATCAATTTGTTTGGTACCTTCTCGGGATACAGAATAAATTGGAACAAGAGTGAATTAATGCCCATACAGTCGCAAAATACCTCCTGGCGAGAACATCTCCCATTTAAGTTATCTTCAGAAAAATGTACCTCCCTAGGAATTGTAGTTACCAAACAATACTCCTTACTATTTAAAGAGAATTTCCCCTCTCTGATACAAAAACTCTAAGCAAACATACTATTTTGGAGAACTCTCCCAATTTCTTTGCTCGGAAGAATTAATGCCATTAAAATGGTCTTCCTCCCACAACTGCTCTACCTATATCAGAACATCCCAGTATTCATACCTAAATCCTTTCATAAACAACTGGACTCAATAATCAATCCTTTCATCTGGGATTATAAAACACACAGGATAGGTAAAAAACACCTCTGTAAATCCAAGATGGAAGGAGGATTGTCTCTCCCAAATGTTATATTTTATTACTGGGCCGCTAACCTCCGCATTGTTACGTTTCTGTTGGATGACGTACTCCCAGCATCCAGCTGGCTTAGTATGGAGCGTGAGGAGTGTCACCCCTTCTCTATTGGCGCTGTGATTTTGTCGCCTGTCAATCTGGAGATGTCACTTTATTGTAACAATCCTATTATACATAGCACAGTCCGAATCTGGAAGCAAATTAAAGTCCACTTTGAGCTTAGACCGATGTCATTCATGCTCCCTGTCGCCAGGAATCCCTCCTTTGCCCCTTCTAACCTTGACAACACCTTTGAGCGATGGGGAGAGTTGGGGATAAGTACCATAGGGGATTTATACATAGAAGGGACCTTTGCTTCCTTTGAGTTGCTGAGGGAAACTTGTAATCTTCCCAGAAGTAATTTTTTCAGATACCTACAAATTAGAGACTACGTTAGAAAACACCTCCCAACATTTGGGAATGCTAAACCTTCCATGTTTGACGGATGCATAAAAATATGCCCCACCTCAGATAAACTGATATCGCGTCTATATGATGCTTTTCAATCTGTTAGCACACCTTCTACTGATGCCATCAAGGCAAAATGGGAGGAAGAACTAGGGACTGACATCTTGGTGGCAGACTGGGAAGAGAGCTTGGAGTATATCCACACATGCTCCATTAATTCCAGACATCGTCTCATACAATTCAAGGTATTACACAGATTACACTATTCCAAAACTAAACTGCATAGGATATTTCCTGACACATCCCCTACATGTGATAAATGTCAGGCTACGCAGGGTACACTACTCCACTGCTTTGCCCTATGCTCTAGCTTGCATGGTTATTGGTGTGGAATTTTTAGGATCCTCTCTGAAGTTTTGGAGACTTCAATAGATCCAGACCCGCTTCTGATAATCCTGGGAGTATCTGAGTCCCTAAACGGATTAACCAACCCCCAAAAACAACTAATCTCGTATGGTCTCATCTCTGCAAAAAAAATAATCTTGTTGTTTTGGAAAAGGAGGGAAGCGCCCTCTACCAAACTATGGCTCAGTGAATTGGCAAACACTGTACACTTAGAAAGAATTAGATATATTCTGAACAATAAATTATCAACATTTGATCAAATCTGGCAGCCTTTCCTCTCCTACTTGGACGAGTCGGCGCTGTGAATTTGTACTTATTAACGCACTCTCAATTGTAATATTTTAATCTACCTTTGGGCAGCATGTGCTGGCCCTGCCACCCGAGCAGTTGGGAGGGGGGAATAGCGGATGGGGGTCGGGGGGACATCTTCCCTCTTTCTTTCTACGTGTCCTTGTTTTGTATGTCGTGTTTTGTATTATTTGTTCTGCACCCAGAACTCTGGGTCTTGTTGTTCCTGTCTGCTCTTTTATGTTTAGATAATAATTGTATACCTGTCATGTATACACCATTCTTGTGTGTGTTTAATAAAAATAT